>NW_028282110.1:0-9423 GCF_059751285.1 Brachycentrus maculatus
ATATATATATATATATATATATATATATATATATATATATATATATATATATATATATATATATATATATATATATATATTATATATATATATATATATATATATATATATATATATATATATATATATATATATATATATATATATATATATATATATATATATTTAAATATTTATGTATATATAAATATATATATATATATATATTTATATATATATATATATATATATATATATATATATATATATATATATATATATATATATATATATATATATATATATATATTTATACTATAGATTTGGATTTTTCGCTGACAGGGGTGTCCTCTTGAGAATTTGTGTTAATTTTAGTCAGCTAATTTCCAGGTCATAAGCCCTGGGTTGCTCACACTTCCATCTCCCTTCGTTTAAAAATGATGGATGCTTCATCTCAAGGCTAGAGACCTGAAAATGTATCGATAATTAATGTTTGTGCATTTTTCACGCAAGATCTCACATTTATTACTGTGAATTCTAATTTTGTCTATCGGTTGGACATCAAAAGAGAACATCATTATCAGCTAATTAGAGAGGATTAGAGTTTATCTTTGCACAAATCAAAACTGTCACACTTTATTACTCCAGTAAGCGTTGTGTGTGGTCCTTATGTATGTGAAATCACTCACATGGGCGGAAATCTAAGATTTTCTTTGATGTCAATATGTTTAAATTGGCTTTCGACATTTACGATAATTTGGAACGTATTCATTTAAAAACTTTACGATCTTTACAATGTTTAAAGATATATACTAATTAATTTAACGATTTTTCTTCATATTTCTTTAATTAAGATTTTTTCGTGTCGGTGTTTTAAAAGTGCAAAATGTTTGCTGAGAGAAATCCGTTACAAAATTATTGTGAACAAAAAAAATATTTTGTGTTTTAATCTTTTGCCTAGAGTAAAAAAAATGAGATTTAATATTTAAACCATGAAAACTTGGGATAAAAATTTTTAATCGATTTTTTTCGTAATGTTACCTTGAGGAACGTTCCCCTAAATTGAACGGACCGACCCTCGAATTGACCCTATGAATATATACAGGAATTAAACAATGAACATGCAACCGAAATAGTAAATAAAAAAACTCAGAAGCTCACCGCAGGTTCAAAATTAATAATAAATAAGTACGGTACGCTGGAATTTTCAGGAAACCCTTACGAAAAAATCTCTACACAGACCGACAGTTTTTTAATGGTACCCACCATTGTTTACAGAAATTTGCAAAACAAATATCCGCACCTCACTCGTCCCTAACCTACGTGCCCTTTGCATTGTACATGCTACCTAGCCCACTGCCTACCCAGATAGCTCTCGAAGTTTGCAAGTTTGCGAATATGCAAAATGAACCCTTTTGCGGCGATGTATGGCTCGCATTACGCACACATGGGGAGACTTTTCCAAAAAACAATGTTACTCCATCCCTCGTCGTGTAAATGCTATTCATCCCCAAGAAAATATCATAAAAGGGAGACAGGCTCTTAAATATCTACCAAAATAGATACATCCCCCTATTGATGCGATAAATTCGACACGAGGGATATCGTTTTGTTTAATCTTTCTTATCGCAAAGCTTTTTCCTTTCCTCTCCGCATCAAAATATTTTTTCTACTCCAATACTTAAAGTAACCTCTTTTTTTTAAATCATTTATCCCCACTGGTTTTGATACTATTTTTCATTAAAAAATGAACAAAAAATTGTGACTTTTATATTTTATATTTAAAAGATTCTTAATTCATTATCAGGAATTCGTATTTGTTGTATTTCTAAAATCTCGAACTAACTTGGGTAACTGGGGTGGGCAGAGAGAAAGAACGCCACACCGGTCTTTGCATACAATCTTCGCCTATTCCATATTCATACATCTCCTCATATGCTATTATGCCAAGTTTTCCTCGGTCTTCCTTTGATTCTATTACCAACCACATTCACCCCACAAATTTGTTTAACTCTAGTATATTTATATTTTCAGATACCATTTATTATTCATAAATAAAAATATCATGAATATGAAAAAATATGTTGTAACGCAGAGATTTGGTAGGCCACTGAAAATAAGTGATGTCGAGAAATAATATTATGGTCAAGGTCTAATATTTAATCTCAAACAAAAACCAGTATTAGTATTTTTTTGTTGTTCATCTTAATTATTAATGCAGTGTGCATTTTTAAATATACAATATATTTAAAATACATTTTTTCCCCAGTAAAAAAAGTTTATAAAATATGCAATTCAGATAAGCAAACTGTTTTATATTTTTTAACGTTTCATGAAATCAAACAATTTTTAAACAAAAATCATTCTGAAAATTTTTCTAAAAGATAAAAAATAATAAAAATACCCTGTTAAAGAAAATGTGTCACTGTTGTTAATGAAAGCGTTTCACTAACTTTGTGTTAAATTGACCCTGAAGCTAATAGCCTACCTGCCCATAAAAACAAATCGTTCATTCTAATATGCACTTGTAGACAATTGAATCCAAAATGGCGTAGACTAATACCTTTTTTTTAAGTCCCTTCAGTATTTGCCATGAGAGAAAGTAATTGTTGAACGGGAAACGTCTCTTTCTTAATCTAAATAATTACCTCGCTTTGTTTTGAGCTGCTCAACGCTCTAAGTGATGCCTCGATAGGAAAAAGTTTTACACATTCATCAGCTCATGACAATCAACGACCTATGATTAAAAGTTTTAAAAAAATATTTGCCGATATTTCAAGTTTCAATTAGTAAAAATTTGAATCCTTTCAAAGCACATCAATAAATGTTTATTAATTAAAATATAATATAAAAATGTGTGCTTGAATAATGATGTTGTATATTTAATAATAAAGTTCGTAACTTACCAGTGAAAAGTGATTTATCCCCAATATAATGTATATTCAGCCATACCCATTCACCTTTATATCAATAGTATTTTACATCTTCAATCATCTTTGATTGTGATTTCTTGATACTTTATACTACTTGCTTGCCTCTAAAAAACTTGGTCTTTGAAAATTGAGTGTACTTGTATATTTATTCGTTTGCCGAAAAGGTCGAAGGCAGAAATCCTATCGATATATTTTAATAGGGTTCCTTAGATCGATTAGACGTGGATTTATGGATCAATCAACGTATATAAAGACAATTAACTTTTTTTAATCTTCAATAGTGGTGAGTGGCGCCTTAAGGCCTTTGGCCTTTTAGGCTAAATCTAAACACAATAATATACGGTGTTTTCTAGTATTGAACTCATGCTAAGAGGAGGAAGATTTTATGATAATGCCAACTGCGCTTATTAATTTAAAACAAATCACACTTTTGCTTTTCAACAACTCAGTAAACAACTACAAAAAATACGTACACAAAATTCGAAACTAAATAATTAAAAATTTTGAATGGTAAACATACATTTTTTTAAATTTAAAAATCAAAAACACTGCAAGACCATTTTTCAGAAGGGTCAAATATCGTTTCTAGCCTACCTTTTTGATGATTATATACTCCAAAAAGCTTATCGTTGTTGGCCCAGAAGACAATTTTTTTTAACCAATACTAGAAATCATAGATGTAGCTGTATAAAAAAATCAAATGAGAAACGATTAAATTTATAAATAAAATATAATTTTTAAATTTTTACGACCCATGACGAGTGACTGAAATAATTTTAAATTAAAATAAATTATAAAGACGCGGACCCCGACTTGGTTATATAGTTTGGTCCGCCTGCATTTAAGTGCAAAGTTGGTTCCGTCGTTGATCCATACATTCATCCCTTAAGAAGGACCCATTGCCAACCGTATCGGCCCATTTGTTCCTCCCCCAGCCCCCTCCTCTTCCCACCCTCCCCTTCCCCTGACGCTGTCGAGAAATAATCCCACCCCATGTAGAATGATCCCCCCTCCCATCAAAGGGATAAGTTCCATTGAGCCTAGTAGCAGTACAGAAGGTAGGAGAGAACCAAACCCCTATTCTATTAGTGCAAAACTTCAGTCTTCAAGCAAAATAATTTCGTTGATTATTTAACAAAACAGAATCTCTAATTAAAGGAATATTCATGAATATTTTATGAAACAAAAAGAACTGCAAATATTCACATTTAAACATTTATTTCAATAATATTTTTGATTAATATTAAGCTTTGATTTCTCAGAAACAGCAATAAATTTTATGTTAATCTGTATTTTCCCTCGAAATTTACAAAACTTAACGTTGTAATATAATAATTTAAGAATAAATAAAAAAATCTTACTCATAAAACGTTTTATTTTGATTAAATAAAACTTGTTAACTTATTTGTTAAATTACCACATGCAAAAATACAGAATTGCAAATCTGTATACACACAATTGCCAGACAAATTAGTTGACTATCAGTTTATGCTAGATTACCTACTTACTGTATCGTTCTTCAATACATTATTTTATTAATAAGACAATATAATAATTCAATAATAAAATAATCACAAAAAACCATCTGTTTTATTTACTTAAAACTAATGATAAGCCTCACCATATATAAGGTAGAATTTAATTTAACTATTTATTTTTGTACATGTAAATAATCATATTTGTAATTATGCAGAATATTCTTATTTAGTTATAAATATTTATATTTTTACAAAAATGTTAATAAAATTAGTATATAACCACTCACCGAGATTTTTACGTCTACCGGTTTCGAGACGTACCCGTCTCTTCGTCAGGACAATCACTAACACAGCATGCAAACAATAC
Source organism: Brachycentrus maculatus (assembly GCF_059751285.1). NCBI lineage: Eukaryota > Metazoa > Arthropoda > Insecta > Trichoptera > Brachycentridae > Brachycentrus > Brachycentrus maculatus. The sequence goes on from NW_028282110.1 coordinate 4,758, forward strand.
TACCCTTCACCACCATAGCACCATTTACACACTCAAAAATGGTGCTATGGTGGTGAAGGGTAGTATTGTTTGCATGCTGTGTTAGTGATTGTCCTGACGAAGAGACGGGTACGTCTCGAAACCGGTAGACGTAAAAATCTCGGTGAGTGGTTATATACTAATTTTATTAACATTTTTGTAAAAAATAAATAAGTAAAAATGACTAACCACAAAGTAAATGCTTTAAATATTAATAATATTGAGAATATTTATATTTTCCTTGTCTTAGTCCTTAGTACAAAAACATATATATATATAATAAAATTAAACTTAAATTTGTCCTACAAATCTTTGTATATTATATATTTGGATATGAATCTTGTTTTAGCGTAGGTACATGCTTTATTATGAAGAAAACAAACTTATATTTTTCCAATTTTTCTGTAAATATCTCCGCACTTTCCCAAAATCAAGTATGTTTAATTCATTAACAATATTTAATTGACAAATTGATTTACAGTTATGTTTATAACAATATTTACATTAAAAAAATCTTACTAACTATCACATCGCAGGGGTAGGCAGAGAAAATAAAATGCCACACCAATCTGTCTTCGCAAACAATCTTCGCCTCAATTCATGCAATACCTCATACATACTCAGGTATATGGGGTTTTCATCCTTCTTTTGCCAAGTTTAAGCTTTACTTCGATACATTAAGGTGGGGACTGACTCGAGTAATTTCGTCGTAACGTAACACGTTACGATGCGAGCATTCGTATAGTCAGTACAGCGTTCCGAGTGCTCCATCCGAAGTCGGATGCTCGCCGCGAATGTTACGTTACAATGAAATGCTCCGGTCAGTCCCCACCTTTCGAGTTGGAACCTAGGCTTTATTGATAGCTTTAGCTGTTTTAGGTTTATTTTTATTTTTTTATTTGTTTTATTTATTTACATTTTTAAGTATAACATAATACATATGAAACATTTATACATATGGAAAACTTTTATATTTCGATTCGCTGTGCCACTCCAAAAAAGAGACTGAGCTCTTGGAGAGGGACTTACACTCGTGGTTTAATGTTATTTAATAAATGGTATAAAAGTTTTTTTTTGTATAATTTTTCAAGATTTATTTTAATGGGCTTTAATTTTTTTCTTAAAAAAATTTATATCATCTATTTTTGAAATTTCTTTAGGCAATTAATTGAAATATTTAATTGCCAATTATTTGAAAAATGTTTTATTTGCTATATCTGTATTCAGTGCGCTATTCACTGTGTCCGGAATATTATATCCGTATTTAATCAATTCGTGTACATTGTATAATACATACTATTAAGATGATTCATAGAGGGATTTATAGTACATAATCTGTAATTATTGTTATGCCCTGTATCTGATGAGTATATTTTTGATTCGCCGTCAAATGATTCCCATTATAGCTTCATATATAGCTTCACCCCAGGCCGATAGCCCGGCGTCCCCTATGCGGACGCGCTGGTCGTCAATGTCACTCGCGGGGAGTCAGGGTTTGTTTACGCCTGTTTTACTTTTATACATGCGAGAAGTAGCCAGTCGGCTGGACGAGGCTAAGGGAGGGGGAGATATTCGGGAGTGCGTCGTAAATTTCGGGTAATAAAACGAGCGCGTATACCATAATGGGATGATTATTTTTATCACTTTTAAAATTAGTTTCCTACTGATATGGTGAATCGTTTATCTGTATTAGATGTCGTGGTAACGATAGTGTCGAATAATGGCAATAAATTGTAATTATTTTACTATTTACTTTTGAACGGCATTGCTCCAATTTATTTGATTTAACAACATATTTCGGCTATGAAATCCAAATAAAAATCAATATTCGACAAAAGTATCTAAGTTGCACGAATGTGATACTTTTTTGTATTCATTTATTGATTTGGCGCTTAAGAATCGATTTGCCGATCTCTCAGAAGAATGTGCGACTAAACGATGTATGTTCGAATTGTGCAATAAGGAAGGAATGCAAAGCTGAGGTAAGCATTATCGATAAAATTATGAAAGATGTGTTGATATGGTTTGGACATATAGAACGAATGAGTGAGGAAAGAACGTTAAAACAAATTTATAAGGTGGATGTACTTGGAAAAAGGAGCAGAGGAAGACCGAAAAAAACATAACATGATCAGGTATGCCAAATACTTGAATGTGGTCAGGTTGGGAGTCGTAATAATCGGCGGGTATGTATGAGGAGATGCATGAACGTGGAAGAGGCGAAGAATGTTTGCAAAGACAGAGTGGTGTGGCATTCCATTCTTTCTGCCTACCCCTGCGGGGAAACGGCGTGATAGTTAGTTAGTTTTTTTGGCATTTAATTTGTAGAACTTCTACTTTTTTTGGATGTTAAAAGCATTGTTACCTTATGGTACGGTAATATACGTATATCACTCCGCTTATCATGCATCGTTCAGTTTGTGTTCAATACCACTGAATAACACTACTTTTAACTATCGGTTTCGGAATAAACACTCCATTATCGGGTCAAATGTAGACTACATTTGACGTGATGATGGAATAGTTTTTTCAAAACCGGTAGTCATGAAGTAGTGTTTTTAAGTGGTATTTCACAAAGTGAACGATGAATGATAAGGAGAGTATTGTATAATACTGGCTAAAAAGTAAAATATATATTTTGTATTATTTTAATATTTTTTTCTTTTTTGTGAAATTACATATGTATATTAACTTAAGTTGTTAAAAAACTGTAGTGGCTAAATTTAAATGTAGATTTTTCTCAAATGAACTTGATAAATAAATGTCTTCCTTAATTTGTTAAAACTTATATTCAAATTAGAATCAATAAATGTTATCATTGACTTTTGTCGATTTTTCTAGATTTGTAAATATTTTGAATATTTTTACATTTTTGGCATCTCAACATAGACAAAGAAAAAATGGAGGTCTGTGTATTTGCATACCGAAATTTCGACCAGCGTTTCAAGAGTCATCGTTAGGTTGAAAAGAGTGTCGATACACCGGTATATTTAACGTTTTTATTATTACATGTCCGCCTCCGTGGTGTAATGGTCAGTGTGTTTAGCTACCGTGCTGGAGGTCCCGGGTTCGATTACCAGGGGGGTGAAAATAAATATTAGTGATTTTGCACTGTAATATTTATACCCTGGACTGGTTCCTGAAGCGCAAGAGTGATCACCTTGCCTTTATGTAAGTAATGATAAAGATAACTCTGCGTCAATTCGATGCAGTGCCCTATGCACCATTGGGCACGGATAAGGGTGACAAGTAAAGTAAATTATTACATTTTATTGAAATAATGTTTTGTAGGGACATATTGTTTTTATCCTACGGGTAATCAATTATTCAGCAGCCGTGTTTTCTCAGTTCCAGTATTGTTATGACGATTCTCATTTTAGTATGATTACCAATTCCATTTTTGAATGGTTGTATGGTACAAGTTTGAGGTTAAATTGAATCATAAATTCCACCATAATATTTCGACAAGATCGTCGCAAAGACTTGAACAAGTTCTGATTACGTGACCAATGATCCGAAATAAAACGTGATACCTTTAGGTACCATATTTTCCGTCCGATTTGGTCGACAATAAACAAACTATTGCCGATTGCGACAACTTTGATCATATTTGTGTTTACAGACATTCGCCGAAACTTTAGCTGTATAAAAATTAATGAGATGTTAGATCTACTTTATCGTTATCATTCCTCAGATCTTTTCATCCAATATGATTCGTTATAAAATTTATTTTTTTTGAATTATTGTATTTACTGTATTATTTTTTGACATCTCATCAAAGATGAAGAAGAATATGGAAGTCTGGGCATTTACGGGGCTGACAACCGTTATAGGCTGGTTTAAGTGATCACTTTATACACGTGTAACATTCACCAATTCTACCCATTATTGACAACCACACTACTCAAATTCTTGGAAGTTCTATATATATGAACCAATTAAGAAACCTTGTTCTTGAATCACTAGAACTTCACTAGAGACATCTATTGGTGAGATGTAAAGAAGCTTTTTACCAAGCAGAAACTCTTGAACCAGAACTCCAGATTTTGTGAACAAGTATTTGGACACACTCAAAATGTTGTATTTACTGTGTCTGAGTACGTAACCGCATGTTAAATGAAGTTTTAAAAAAAAATTATATCATAGCTCTCAAATATTTTTTTAAACTTATTATATCTAACACAATTAAACGTCAACCGATTTCTTGGAAAAAATACTTCTTTTTGGAATTATTTTACTATAACATATATAATAAAGCAATGAAATAAATATGTTCAACTTAAAAAAAGTAGAATAAGTTCAAATCTAAAAAATTCAAATTACCCAGGTATTTTTATTATTATCGTTAGGTTTTAAAAGTCTTGAAAAGTCTAATTGCAAAATAAACCTTTTTTATTAATTTAAAAGTGCAACTTTTATTAAAAAAATAATATTTTTTGTCAACAAGATATAAGTAAAAAAATTAAAAACATTCATTTATTTTTGAACTAATTTTTCGTTAAGGTAGCGTTTAACTGTCACCAATTTAATACATGGTAAGAACGATATAATCTACTTCGTCAGATAAACTTGTAATCAACAAAAATACTATTTCATACTCAATATCTGCTCAATGCTTCTGCGTTACTTTTTCGAACAAAACTTGTAC
>NW_028282111.1:0-40343 GCF_059751285.1 Brachycentrus maculatus
TCTCCCAACCCCAACCCCAACCCCAACCCCAACCCCAACCCCAACCCCAACCCCAACCCCAACCCCAACCCCTGTGTTCTATTTGAGTATTTCTAGTTTGATTCGATTCATTTTATATATGATTAATCTATGTCTATATATGCGTGTATAAACTGCATTGTGATGTATAGGTTTGCAGTTTGTTAAAACTGATGCTCAGAACAATACTCTGCTCTCATTTGCTAGAAAAGTATGTATGATATTAAGATGAAGGTGCATTATCTGTTTGAATAGTTGGAATCTTGTTGAGGAAATCAATCAGATGCTGCCCAATTAATAAGATTAACTTTCTGCGACATTCAATTGGCATTTATAATAATTTATATGAAGAAAGGTGTTCATTTTCCCAAAGAAAAAATATCGAATTTCTCGCCTGCAATAAAGTTTAACCTTTGCTAGCACAATCTCGCATGCTTTAAGGGACGAGCCAGTGAAGAAAGGACAAATTTGTAAGACCAGCCCGTTTCCCAAATAAAACCTGCACTTCTAAACTCAGATACTCGCTTGCAAAGCTCATTAGGCCTGAAGTAAATCCCCGAAACCCCAAGGGATCGCGCGCGAAGCTTAATGCAGCCTGGCACCTTTAATGAACAGGTAGTCTTCATGCGATACGACAACATCGAGATGTATGTTGATCATTCAACTAACAAGAAAAGTAATTCAAATAAGAGCAAATCCCCATAAAGTAAAAGCCCGAAAGAGTCTTTTGATGTGGATGAAGACTAATTTCTAAGTTCATGCGTGCGGGTGATCACCTAGGAAACCGATAACACCTCAAACCACCTTTAAAATTCAGCACGGCACACCCCTCGATCGACCGAAGTCTACCTCGAAAGCAACTATCTCGAGTATTACGCCGGACAGTACTACCAGCCCAAGAACAAGGGCAGTCGCAACAAAAGGTCAGTGACCCTCTAGGAGAGCAAGGTCTTCGCTATAAACTACTAGAACATCTAGCTCGATGGGCGAACCACCATCATGATCAAGAATATCCCCAACAAGTACACCCAGAACCTGCTCTATGAGGAGATTTCGGTCAACCACAAAGACAGCTTCGACTTCTTTTATCTCCCCATCGATAAGAATGTACACCTTTCATAAATCAGAATGACTCCAATGTCGGCTATGCCTTCGTTAACTTTCTTGAGCACCAGCCACATCAAGGCATTCTACAACGAGTTTCACAACCGGAGATGGAAGAAGTACCGCTCGTAGAAGATATGTCAGCTCTTCTATGGAAGGTACCAGGGTACACAAGAGTTGGCTGAACATTTCAGGTACACCAAGATACTGCAGAAGGATCAGAAAATACGGCCAATCTTCAGCGACAGCAACAATATCAAAGAAATTCAGGAAATAGTTTCAAGCCAGCTAGAAAACCAAAAAGCTAATGAAAAATCAATTTGATTTCATCCTATCTTTTCGATTGCAGTTGCACTACTCAATATTCATATCAATGCATATTCCATTATGTATCAATCGCTTATGTCTCAACACGTTTTAATAAAGTAGCAGCATTTGGCAACATTGCATAGCTCTTCGAAGTGGTAGTAGAAATATAGCAAATAAAGTATGTTTTTGTGCTAAAGTATAATACTTTAATGACATTATATGAAAGATCGCACCACCAATCACACTAATCATCCTATTTTATTGAATCATCCTTTATTTATATTTCCTCGTAAGCCTTCAAACTTTAATGAAGCATAGTTCAAATTATATTACTATCGAACATGTGATAATTCTAAAAAAGAATGTGCAGATCACTCTTTTCGCATAATTTCGGAATTATTTGGGTTCGGCTATTTAAATTTTGCCGAATGTAGTTTCATCACTTGAGTACTTTAAAGTGCAATTCAATATAATTGTTAAAGTTAAGTTTCTCTTCGTAAACCCTCTGAAATTCACACACAATTAAAAACACCATCCTAATGTATACTTAATATATAAATGGTAAATAACAATCCATGCTCTCCAGAGAGGATTGTTTGATAACCTATAACCATAACCTATATAAATGGTAACACGAGCCTACCCGAAATACACATCAAATCAGTTCGACCCCAATGACAAAATTTACCTTCCATTTATGGCCTTAATAGCAATCACCCCTGAACATTTATTTTGCACCGGCCTTAGATAGAGTTGCCGAAACTACCTCTGATAGAATATCAGTTCATTGGGGAAAACAGATATATGGCCTCTCGTTGTAAGACTGCATTAAAACCGTTAGATGTGGAGATCAGGCAGCCCAGAATCGATGCTCATTTGCAGTTGATATTCGCCATTGGCATTCTTGGCAATTCTGTTAATTGATACTTTGTTGTTGGAAATCACGCTGAGGACTGACGAACTGCCAATGTATTTGAGCATGATTTTAGGGATTGAGTATTTTATTTAGACGGGAATATAAATCTTTTTGTTTGTGTGGTTATTGGCGCTCTCTTTGCGGTTGAAAGTGTTTAGCAGGTTTTGTTGTTCGGCCTCGAGAATGATCGTTTAATAGATATCCCCAAACTATCCTTACTTCCGGTTTATTTCAAAACTGACTTCTACTTTCTCATAAGCTTCAATATAGATCTCAGTTATGCCGCTCTGCTCTCGACATTTACACGCAAATGGCGAGTTTATCTGAATGGCAATAGTTTCTGCGCAGACACTCATAATCTACAATGTCTCAGTTGCAAGCTCATCAGGCAACAACACCCTCAAAATGGAGCTTCTAGAAACTGAAACCAACTCATTTGATTTGGCTTATTGCCTGTTTTGTACAGCTTATGAATTGTTGACAGTTTTAATCATTTCATTGCCAATAATCAAATCCATATTATTCAGGAAGGTGTCATCGAGTGATATGTCGAGGCTGCTGTTGAGGCATTGTTAGGATTGATTTTTCTGTGAGTAGTTTTAATCGTGATCATCATCATGAACAAGTTTGGATTAGTATTAGTATTTCTAATTGTCATTGTCATTGTCTCCCCAATGTTGGGACTGTTCGAATGAGTCCATAATTTAGGACGGCATTTCTATAGCTCCATAGTCTTAGTTGATGTTCATGCGATGTGTCTATTTATGTGTATGTATTTTTATATATGATTTGAATATGTTTAACTGTCGAAACTGACAGACACAAAAGATAAAACAGATAATGCGTCACTACATCGCCAATACCTATTGCTAAAAATCATATCTTTTGAACTTCAGCAATGCTATTCCCAACCCCAACCCCAACCCCAACCCCAACCCCAACCCCAACCCCAACCCCAACCCCAACCCCTTGGACTGTTTCTTTATGTTTAGATAAATATTTACAATTTGAGACATATGCTCGATAAAATACTAATTAATTGAGATTTAATTATGATAAAAACCATCAGCAGAATTCATTGTTTTTCACAAGCAAAGGGCTCCATAAAGAGAGTACGATTAGGTCGACCAGGCACATCTTTAAAAATGGGGTTGCTAGGCATGGCAAACATTGGCAAAAGCAGCACATTCAATTTATTGTCGAATCTAAATGTGCCTGCTGAAAATATTCCTTTTTGCACCATTGATCCCAACGAGGCTTTCATAAGTGTTAAAGATAGTCGGTTTTCATCTCTCTGTGAGCTTTATCGGCCTGAAAAGCAGTTGGGGCCCGTCTTGCGGATTGTTGATATTGCAGGGCTCGTCAAAGGTGCGTCCGAGGGTTTCGGATTAGGAAACTAGTTTCTGTCTCATGTCATGCAAGTGGACGGCCTATACCACGTGGTCAGAGCCTTCAAAGGATCGAACATCGCCCACACCGAAGGCTAAATGAACGCCGTGAGAGACATCAAAATAATCAGGCACGAACTGATCCAGAAGGACGCGTAGATAATTTCCAAAAAAATCCAGGAATTCGAGCGTAAGGCTAAAAAATCCCAAGACCAACAAATAAAACTGCAATACGAAGTGATGCTCAGGGCAGAAGAAACCCTCAAGAAAGGCATTTAAATTAGGAATGTGCAATGGAAGTAGTCAGAGATTGAAACACTGAACAAGTTCTTGTTCCTCACCTCCAAGCCAATGGTCTACTTGCTCAACCTATCGAAAGAGGACTATCTCTCAAACCAGCTTGACGACATTGCTGCAATCGAAAGTGCCCTCACAGAGGACGGGAAACATCCGGCCAAATACATCAAATACTCTGTAGATTACGAACAGTAAAGAGAAAAACAACAGGAACTACAAAAGTAAAAACCAATGAAATCTGAAATCGACAACATCATTCAATCAGGATACTAATAATTGGAACTTATCCACTTCTATACTGTGGGTGCAGATGAAGTGCGAGCCTGGGCCATCAGAAAAGGAGAAACTGCTGTATAAGCGGGAACTAAAATCCATTCTGACTTCGGGCGTGGATTCATAAACGCCTAAGTCTTACACTCTGATATCTTTTTGCAGAACCCAGAGAAGAAAGATAAGCTCGTGAAGAACAGCAAGAAGTAGGGCAAGACTTATGTTGTCAGAGATGGAGACATCATGCACTTTAATTCTAAAATAAAGTGAGCTGTTAATATATTGTCGCATTTATATTTTAATATTAAAATAACGATGAGTGGCTACTTTTTGGTCAATAACTTTGAAGACAGTCAGGACCTCAGAGATGAACAAAATGGAGAGGAGTCTTTCCCATTTTGCATATCGAATGAGCACCATCGCGGAAGAGGCAGGAACACCCCTATTAGCAGATTCAGTGACAACAACAGCAACAGCAACAGCAACATCAACAGCAACAGCTACAGCAATCAGAGTAATGGCTGTAGCAATAGCAATAGCAACAGCAAAACAACAGAATACCAACCCGAACAATTACCAAACAACCTTGAGACACTAATAATGTAAGGATAATCAAATGGCGACAGAATGACCAAAATCACAATGACAACCGAACAGCTGGCAAAGGTATACGCACTCCATGAATCATACTCAGATTTAAAGTGCCAAACAGAAGTGCTAGAACAGAGAAACTCATAAATGGCAATACTATTAGAAAAAGAGCGAGTCAAGAATAGCCACTACGAAAAAGCAATCTGCTTAATAAAGAAGTAAGACCAAAATTTCATGAAGGAAATCACATAAAAAACAGAAAAAGTCATAGAACTGTAGGAACTACTCAATTTCGAAACAACCAAAAACTAATAAATAACACAGAAATATGAGCTAGCCCAAGCTTAATGCACCTACTTGAAGTAACTCATATTCTTGGCGAATAAGAACTATGAACATCTTGAGTAAAAGTATCGGTAACTGGGGGAAGATAAGAAGAAAATGCAATTGGAGAACACAGAACGTTAAAAGAACATGAGCAATAATATGGATTAACTGAAAAGTATGCTGAATGAACTCCTAACATAAATGCAGAATAGACAAAATGTTGACCTTCCTGATTGTAAGCTGAATGCGGACAACAGTGGGAACAAAGGAAGTAAGAAAAATGGGATATCCCTTGGGAATCGGAATGCCAGCAATTATAACTCTTACAATTCTAATCAAGTCAACAACTTGCAGAAATCCAAATAAAAAAATTGTGAAAAAGAAAAAAGTCATAAAGATTATAAATAGAAATAGAAAAGTTTTGGGGTTAAATATACTGAAAAAGAAAATGGGGGCAGAGCATTGGTCAGTGAAAATATGAATGGGACTGTTCGACCCAAGAAATAGTCTGAGGAAGCCTATCGAGATTTCTTCTTGAAGACACTCAAGTCTAAAAAATGATAGATAGCTATTCTCTGTCAAAGGGTGTTTCTCATATTTGATATGTTCACATGATTCAAAGTTAAATCAATTCAATCGAACTCATTCAATAAAATTACATGCTTTTTTAGTTCACTTTTTTTCATTTTCACTCTTACTTTATTGCTTTACTTACAGTCTAATTATGTACGTAATTCCATTAACATAAAGAAGCCTTAATACAAATAATACTCAGATTCAAAGCCATCAAGATTGCATTGGCTAAATATTTTATTCATAAATAGGCGGGATAATCGATTTAAATAGCATGAATCCTATCATATTTTTTCGGGCACATTCTTGACTGCCTTGGTTCCCCTAATGAGACCTGTCCTTCTGGCAGCAATAAGACCAACTTTCTGACCAGATGAGGCGAATCTGTTGATGGTTCCTGGCTTACCCAAATGCTTGTGGTTACCACCGCCGTGGGGATGGTCGACGGGATTCATTCTAACACCTGCAACGATTGGGAATCTCTTGCGTAATCTCTTGAATTTGTGAAACAACACACCAGCTTTCATTATTGGCTTCTCATTGCGGCCTCCACCTGCGATAATACCTACTGTGGCTCTGCAGTGTCCAGGGATTGTCTTTCTGGACCCTGATGGTAGTCTGATTCTGGTCCTTGATCCATCTTCAGCGTGGCCAACAATGGTGGCATAAGTTCCGGAGCATCGCGAGTATGATCCTTTATCTCCAACAGAAGATTCAATGTTGCAAATGGTGGTACCTTCAGGAACTCTGTTAACTGGGAGTACATTTCCAACAGCAACCTTGGCCTTGCGGCCGCAGTAAACAAACTGTCCGGAGTAGGTGCCTTCGGCAGCCAAGAAATATTAAGTTCTATGTTTGTATCTGTAGGGGTCTCTGAAATCGACCTTCAAAAGTGGTGCACCTCTTCCTGGGTCATGACGTATGGTTTTGACAACGCCTTTAATGTAGCCCTGACGTTCCGCGTAATCAAGGTTACGATATCTGGGAGCAGCAATCCTCTTGGACTTAGGGGTGCGATAGACACTACAAGCCTTGCCTTTCCTCTGGCCTACATAATGCAAATATTGTACATCTGATGACTTTACCCATCTATGGCTATAAATATTATACATAAATTAAACTACACATTATTATATTCTATTATTATGCAAATTATATTATCCCAATGCATCACCAGTAACACGAGCAAGAGGCCTTTGCCTTCCATTTCTCAGAGGATGAGGATTAGAATGAGGAAGGTCCAGGCTGCTTGAATCAAATGTAACTCTTCGAATTTGATCAGAATTGCAATTTAGAGCTGATTCTACATCAGATTGTAGTGCGCACTGGTGTTAGTTATCGAGCAGAACAACTGATTCATTGTTCGAGTGTCTCCACAGTACTACAGCTTATTCTACATATTCCGTCGATTCCGAATATTCCTTCCGATAAAGGCCAATAAAGACAATAAAGCCAATAAAACGATCATAAAAAAAATCATACGAACGTAAATGAGGGGAGCAATGAAAGAATGAAAGTACTGAAAATAGCATAAATAAACAAATGTGAGCAATAGGCTCTCTAACTCTTAATAAAATAATATGATTCCCCAATTGTTTATGCGTATACTGCTGGCTAAAACTGGATAATGCTGAATCACAACGGCAATGATTTATCGAAGTTAATCCCAAAATTTCCCTGTGGCCTCCCCACACAAATGATTTCAACAATGGTCCTTTCAGTGGCAGAGTGCCTGACAATCTTGCACAAAAATAGATACATTCATGGGGACATTACAACCAAGAATATCACATATAAGAAAATGTCGCATCCTACATCTGAAACATTACACAATCAATATAGTTTTCATGTTTGTGATTTCGGCAATAGCTTCAAATAGTGCGAATAATCTCCTACGAATTTGTCACAAACTTTCTCATATCGATCTCCATAGTGCCTAACTTCGTAGCCAATGAGCAATAAAATTGATATTTGGGGTTTAGGATGCGTAATATTCGAATGTCTGACTGGAGAAATGGTGATGCCTATGCCTGAGATGCTTCTTGAACGCGAAGAGTAGTTGGCATTGTATGAGGGATGTATGAATGAATATCTGAAGATTGACTAAATTGAGAAGAGGATAGTAAGGTTCAGCACGAAGGAAAAGGCTGAGAAATGGATGCCCATTCTCGCTAAAATATTCATTATAAGTCCAAAATAAAGAGTAACTCTCTAATAGCTGGTCAATATGATTAATAGCTTGCAATGAGCTCCAATTACCATGTATCATGATACAGGATACAAAATACATCAGATACACAATATACATACATATATCATACATATATCATACATTAAACATAGATATATCGTATATATATATCACAACACTTTCATGTTTATGGAACCATGCTACTGACTTTGATCGCAGCATTTAATACAATCTAATACAAACAATAGAGCAAACAATAGAGGAACAATAAAATGGAAACAATACAGCAAACAATATAATACAACACAATACAGAAGATATACGAGATGGAACACAGTATAATCAATCATATTTGATTTACAAATTTTATCTCTTCTTCAGAGCATCCTTACGATCCCCAACACTCTGCTTGATTTTGACCATCCGATCCACAAACATGATCAGCCACTAAAACATCGGAAGAATATCATTATCATTCAGCAGCAATACCATGCGCACAGCCATCGGATATCTGCTGAATTTGTTCACATCACTGATATACACCAATTTGACTGACTTCCCATGTTGCTGCCATAACTACACTTCCTTGTTTGTTTGTAAGAAGTAGAGTGCGTGTTCAGTTTTCTATACCAAAATGCAATGACTGTCGGGTACATTATATTTCTTTACTGTTTACCCGGATGCTGCTGTATTTACCTTTTGGGTAGGCCGATACTCTTTGCACAGCTGTTTGATATCCGGGAAGGATTTCTTTGATATGGAGCGAATGTTTTTGCGGAGTACGACAGCGGCTGTCATGGAAAGTGGATTCTCATTGTTGATTGGGATCTCAATGACCAGTTCATCCTTCAGCCTGAACACCAGCTAGTTGCAAAAGAAAGAGACTATTTGATGTCTCGGGACCAAAGCGAATGATATAATGGCGAATAGGCACGACTATCTCTCCGAAGGGTATATCTTAAATATGTTGGCGGATTCCCGAATAAGTTCCCGATCATAGCGCAGGAATTACTTTTTTAGGAATGGCTCTAGTAGATCTCGAAACTTGTTCGCAATGCTCAGGTTCTTCTTGCTGCCATGTCGATGGACCAGAATGATGGCCGTTATTGACAGTACAACCACCAAGGATATCAAATGATACTGAAGGTACCCTATCAATGTTGAGACTTGAGCTTTGCTCAGAAATGGCACTTCAACCATGATCGTAAAACAACACTTATTATATACTGCATATATGGAGTATTATGGGATATTAATATGATGTTGTTATAAATGCAGATCAATGAATCAGTAATTTTTGTTCTTCTGTATTTTGTTAAGCTTCTTCTTTATTTACTACTGCTTGGCGATCAGTTGTTACAGCTTCAGGCTGCTTATCAAATCTTGCTCCTATATTGCAGTATTATTCACATACTTATCACCAATTGCATATTTGTCCCCAATCTTCGCATTGGTTATGCCACTGATATTCACCATTTCTGATGTTGTTCCAATCTTCTTGAATAAGTATCGATTGGCTTAATTGTCATAGATTCGATTCACCTAATCGAGAACACCCTCAAAGCTAAAGCCTCTGGCAGCAAGATAATCATAATTTGGGTTCACCAGTAATTTCCATTCTTTAGTGGTAGGGGAATTGCTTTCAATCAGCTTATAGACTGCCTTCAGCATGGCAATGTAGAATATGGGTAAACTTTCGGTTCTTTCATGATTCTTGGTAACCCAGTTTATTAGTTTGTTCCATTCATTAACCTTTGAGTTTTAGCTTGAGAAGTACTGTTCGCAAATGTTGAGAAGAGTGGCTCTGTAGAGCTGTAAGAAATTGAGTGAAAACTTCTTTTCGAGAAGTGCCACAATTTCTGGGCAGAGCACCAATGCATAATGCTAGAGTTTATCTTGTTATGCGCTGATGTTGCTGAATATGAGATCGAGTAACCCCAAACAATTCAAATAGTTGCCTTTAATCTGCCGATGCAGTTTGACCAACAGATTAACGATAATGACACTTTGGCCAGCGCATATATCTCTGTATCTGGTGCTTAAGTGTGTGAAAATAAAATTGATATACTTCTTATTTTCGAGTTCAAGGTCTCTTCTCTCGAGGATGATCGAATTAAGCGGAATGTTGTTTTATGTGAATTCTGCGTACTCTTTGGATTTGGATTTGATTAGGAAGGAATCTAGTTGCAGGTTGTGTTCGTTTTATGTGGGGATTTGTTTGGGTTCAAGAGAATCCTCTGATTCGTCCTCATCTTCGTATTGAAACTGGCGCTAATTCTCATGCTTCTTCGGAAGCTACTGAACAGTCTACCTTACTTACGAACTCTCCTACTCTTCAAATATGTCGAATGCTCCAATCCGATAATCCAATTGTTTGTACGCAGCGTCATCAGTACTCAGAATGCTTTTCAGGCCTTTTTTATAGCAAAGCTGGTGCACATCACGATTCGAAACAATAGCCACCTTGTTGCAATCCAGACTAATATCAAACGCCATCATCCTCTACTTTATCATCATTGCATACCATCTTATACTCCTCGTTGAAGATCGGGACAGCTCGATCCAACGCATCGGGCCTGACTCCATAAAGAATCTGGTCATTGCTCAGGAATATTATATCATTCTAATAGGTGTATTTGAGTTGAGTGATCGACTTGATGAATGGCACTTGGATTAGCTCGTAAGTGGCTTCCTTATTGCCGTACTCAGAGAGCACAATAAAGAATATAATGTTGCAATTGCCATAAATCGCAATCCTCTTCGAATCATACGAGACCTCTATTTTGAGATCTTCAACTATAAATGGCAGTCTGGTCTGATGCTTGACCTGCAAGTTCATGATTTACAGGATTCGGATTTCGATGTTCTATGAGAATCTTGCAGATATGTACCTTGACGGCCAGGATTATGAATCGATTGTTGGAAGCAAAGCAAGCATTGGTGAAGGTCTCGTTGTTGCCGGCCTTGAGAGATCTGATTTTGGTGTTGCTATTTTCGAGTTTCTTGGTGACATCGTACAGGAAAAGGAGCTTGTAGTCCAAGACCAGCAGCATTTCTCGGAGGTAGTTTCTCTCGAAGGCCAAGATCTTGCTCATGTTCAGATTCATGATCTTTGTGGGGCTGCTTGGTGTCGAAACTAACCCGGAAAAGCTCAGACTTCGGAGTCGCATAAAGCAGCGATAGGCTATTGTTCCCATCTATTGTAAAATTGCTCACTTTCTTGCTCGAGCTTTCACATCCACTGTTGCCCGTGCTCTTCAATGTCGAAAACGAGTTATCCAATAAATTCAAACAAATCAAATTGTGTTTGCTATCCAGTAAGTATAGCTTATTAGCCGCAATGTCGAATTTGCAGCTGATAAATGGGCTCTCATGCACATAGTTCTGCTTAAGGCTGATCAAAGATGTCAATGGACTATCTTTGGAATTTCCTAAGGCAGATTATTGATTTTGAGGGTGCATTTGTAAGCGGGTGTTCGGCACAAACTTCCCGAAATTGGAAGATGAAGTCAAAAGAGACTGTCGCATACAGCCAATAATATTTAAATTACTATTACTAAACTAACTAACTATAACTACTATAACAATAACTGCAATATATTATATTTTTGGTCGTCGATTGGAATTTATTATTGGTTAGAAAGCACTATGAATAAAGAAAGCCGATTAATATTTGAATCCATAAAGTAATAATTTTATTTTATTTTATCTTCGAGGTGCACTGATCCATCAAATAATCGATTATTGCAGCCTATGGATATTCTCAGATAGCTTATAATTATCAATTTCGAGTTATTCTCAATTTTATAAACATATCGCAGCCAATGCGTGAACATACCCACGAACCATCAGCCAACCATAATCTACATTCCTCCACTTTCAATATCTCTGCCTTAACTGCAAGCTAAAGCTCGCAAAGCCCCCCTCCTAAATAATCCATGTTTTCACCACGGAACATCATGACATTCTTCTCCGCAAATATCGAATAAATCTCTTCGCCACGAGATTTCATGCAGGCCATTCAGCACAACTTTAAGGGTGAAAACCATGCTGTCAAAGCTGCCTCATTATGTAACCCTGAAGAAATACGTAAGCAATTCCATACTTATTTGCTGTCCATTGAGCCACCATGAGTGCATATAAGGCCAAAACTCTAAGGGTGAGCAACGAGGCCAATGAAAGGGAGAATTCTGAACATTAAGTAATACTTAGCAAAATTCCCAAGGAATATTTTTAGTAATGGTTACAGGCATAAACCCTAAATTCCGTTGAGTAATAGGAAATGAGGCCCTACGCGATCCAACACCTAAATTCTAAAAAACTCTAACTGCTAATGATCCCTCCACAGTAGTTTCATTAAAGGAAAGGCATAAACAGCTTAAAAAAGAAGTCGAAGATAAACCTCCGACAAAAACAATAATAACTAAGTGAATATCTCGACGATGTTGAACTAATGATATTTACCAAAGCTCGCAAATACCCAAAAAAGTATATGTGCTACTTGAACAACATCTCATCAGCAGATTAATAAATAGTCCATGCTTTGGCGACAATCCGCAGCTTTCGGTCGAGGAACTAACTAAAACTGAATTGTATTTCACAAAGATACATTCAAACTAAGGCTCTTTTAAAAAAGCAGTCTAACCTCGAAAAGATAATCAAACTGGCCAACTGCATGAAAATGGTCTATGGCCAAAAAAACAAGTCTTTATCTCCTTCTACTATCAAATTCGAGCCCTCAACCGATGACAACTCAAAGCATGAGGATATTCATTTTATGAGGACTCTCATTGCAAACAATGGGTCAGCACTTTATAAAATTGACGCCGTTGCTCAAGTGCTCAACAATCTCGAACAAATCCACAAGAAAATAAAATAAAACAGATTAAAAGCAATAAAAAAATAGCTCTAAGAAATCCTTAAAAAAATAATTGTGACGTATGAACGTGATGAATGGCTCAGAAGTGCCCTACCGACACATATCTTCAAACCATAAATCTAGGCGAAAACGATTCTGTAAACTAACATCACCGACAGCCTCGATAATTCATATATGAACCATTTCTGTCTTAGATCAATCTTATTGCATGGGGGCAGTGAAGTTGGGGGAAATGTTTAATCACACAAAAACTGCCAATAACAAACTAACTTCGGGAATATAAGACAGAAAAGCTAAGCTGGCAGTATAGTGGAATGCATACTGTGAGGAGTACTATCATTCTTCGGAGGAATAGTTGCCTATGCCTTGAAAATGAAGAGGAAGTTCTTGGAGATTAAGTACTAAAGCAGCTTCTTCGACATAATGGCACATTTACGAGGGATATTGAGGATTATCTCACACTCATCTACTCCGAAAGGAATCTATTGAAATTTGCTCAAACTCACTCCGAACGGCTGATCTATTTAGAGCCGAAATTTGTCAATAAAATTATCACCATCTACTTTGACGCTGGTGAAAGCAGTCTTCAGTTATTTCAACGCCAATTTCATTCAACTAAAATAAACACAAACAAAAGTGCAACAGTTTCTCAAAGATAGAATCGAAGACTTCGTGGCCATGAGAAAAATCGATTACAATACAAACTTTCAAGAAGTTGTCACAATCATCAATGGCACTTACGATTTCTGGCTCACAGACAACAATTTATTTACTGCAAACAAAACCAAACTCTCATAGTTTGCAGCGAAAGCTCAATTAAAAATGCTTGAGTAGTGGGAAGAACATATTATTACGCGAAAAATAAAAACCATTGAGGAGTATATAAACAATTTGCATGAAAACTCACTTGTGAACAAAATAAAACGATAAATTTAAGCGGAGAAGTTTTAAATTGTAAGTATCCCTTCCGAGTACTTTTTAGCAATTGATTATATTCTCAATTGGGGGCAAGTCAACAAACTCAAAACCTAAGGCCTCGCAATCGAATAGAGTAACCGTCTAAGTCTAGATATGAGTCTCTCCATTTTGGGTGATCTGGAAAGCCCCATTCAAAATGTAGAGCCTTCGTTTTCGATATTTAAGATAATCGATAAAGTCCTCATAATCGAAGGAGCCAAATACTATATTATGAATAGCTTTTTTATTTTGCTCCTTCAAATTGAATCGTATCTGAAAGTTAAGTGTTATTTCCGGAGCTCACAAAAAAATCGACGAGAAGCTATGCGAATCAATTGGCTTTTACTCTTGGTACTCTAAAAAAATGTTTGGGGTCAAGAATTCGAAGAAAAGGCCACTAAGGGCCCATTATTTGTTCAAAAGGGTCTGCTTGCTTCTCGAAAAGATTGTCGACATCATTGGCATCGACACAGTCCAAAAGAAACGAGAAAAACTTGAGAAAGATCTAAATTCGATTCTTGAAGATATAAACAAAGAAATCGTCGATTATACATTCCTATTAGTGGAGTAACAAGTCAGCAAACTTTACGAATCCAGACTGAAGAAGAGGATAGAGGTTCCAACTGCCGAATCTATGCGGATAATTAATATTTTGGAGAGCTCTCGTAGTGCTGCCTATTAATTTGGAGATTCAGTCGAGCATGCTTTAAGCACTTCGATAAAAAATGATTTGTAAGAACTACTTCGGGTATCTTCTGAACATGTAGGCACGAGGTAAAGCTGAACTGAAATGGTTCATCCCGCAATTAAAACAATGTTTGGGTGACAAATTCCCTGAAGAGCTGAGCGCAATTGATAAGAAGTTTGCATTGCAATCAAAGCTTTGAACTATCTGATAATTTTAATCCATGAAAAATCTTCCAACAAGAGTTTGCAATAAAAGAAGCTATAAACAAACATATATATATTGGAAAGTTGCAATTTAAGAAGTATATACAGTAATAATAGTTATAATAATAAAATGCGACAAGTTTACAATGAAGCATGGCAGAGTGTTATCCATCCTCCCAAATACGCCCATCGCATGCCCAATATGTTGCAACTGTCCCATGATCCTACATATAACCTCATTGAGAGCATTGTTTTTTCTGTTGAAAATAAAAGGGGGCAACTTATATCAGCAGTCATTTTCAGAGAATCAGCACAATAAACTGATCACACCATACTCTATCTGCATGGTCATGGAGGAAGTAAAATGGAAGCCTTATGCTTTATCCCTCTTATATCTGAATATAAGTTTTCAGTTGTATGTTTTGATTATGTGGGATGCGGCAATAGCTCGTAGGGGTTCTTAACGTATGGAGTGAATTAATCTCAAGAT
This sequence comes from Brachycentrus maculatus, assembly GCF_059751285.1. Classification (NCBI taxonomy): domain Eukaryota; kingdom Metazoa; phylum Arthropoda; class Insecta; order Trichoptera; family Brachycentridae; genus Brachycentrus; species Brachycentrus maculatus. Next base: position 15,202 of record NW_028282111.1, read on the forward strand.
GCAGCATAAGTACTCAGAAAAGCAGCATAATTCATTAAGATCCGAAATCTCATAGTTTGGGGAAGGAGCATGGGAGCTGCCACTGCAATACTCCTGAGTGAAAGTATTGATACTGCTATTGATGCATTGGTGCTCGACAGTCCATTCGAAAAGCTGTAAAATATTGTGAAAAGAGTTTTACAACAAAAGACATCGATTCCTCACACTCTGCTCCCTTTCATCTTGCATATCATCTCATGGGAAACTGACGCGAGAGTGGGGTTTCCACTTTTCGAATTAAACTACTTGCAAAAGTTCAAAAAATTCGCCAAAAACATACCAGTCTTATTTTTATGCAATCCTCATGACCATCTGGTGCCGATTCAGGAAATATTGACATTTTACCAAGCCTCTCGCGCATCGAAGAAGATCATAGAAATTAACTAATAGCACTAATAAGAGCGAAAACAATAGGTCTTTGAGGAAGTGGCCAAATGGATAAAATAAATTTCAATGAAAAGGCCAAGAAAGCTGAAGTTATGCTCCAAAAAGACTTCAGTTTAGATGTAAGATGTAAAAATATACTCGTCGAGCAAATGGTGCATTCCTGATGTTTTCTGAGAGCTCTGATGGCTTCTGGTTTCTTTAAACTACCTATTTTATTCATACAAAATGCATATGTGGCAGTTATATGAGCCATATTGTAATTTATTTATTACTCAAATGTTGTTTTAGTTTCATTAATGAAAGATAATCTTTAAACGTTGAAGGTGAGAATTTCATAATTATAGAGTATTGTGTTTTAGGTCGGAATAAATCAATTTCCAACGAAAATACTTCATCGAAGCTTTTCTGCTAATAATCTGTTGTCTACATTACTTCGTTCATTTCGAGAGATATTTTTGTGTTGTTCTTTTTCTCTGTTGAATTCATCCTTGGGAACTTCGAAACTCTTCATCATTATCTCACTCTGTTGACATAAAAATCTGTTATTAGTCTGAAATAGACTCGAGGAGTTCAAGGTTTGTAAAGTATTTCTTGGTAATGTATGGCTGTGGGTGCTGGCTTATAATAATGATTCAGATATAGCTGGCTTCGTAAAGTATATCTTCATTTTGTGTATTCTATTTGTATATTGTGCATTGTTGTTGACTTTCTGATATTTTATTTGATTCCCTTCCTGTTTCTCCTGTTTCTCCTGTTTCTCCTGTCTCCCCTGTTTCTACTGTCTCCTCATGTTCCCTTTACCATTCTCTTTGGCCGTGACAAGAAGCCGTCGACTCCTAAAATACTTTCCCAAATGACTTTGATTCGAGTCTTCATGACTACCCAACATATTTTGTTTATTATTTTAGATTTAATGCTTATAGTTACGAGTAACTGGGGTGTTGCCTTGTTGAATCTTCGAGAACAACTGTATTGAATTATGCATGTTTTGCATGGTCTTTTGCCTTGCACTTTTCAGCAGAACACACTTCGAAGACGCACTTTTTTTATTCTATCGAAGAGAGGCATAGTTATCTAAATAAAATGTCTGATAGCTGCTACTAAGTTCCATTTATAATTATTATTCTTCTATCTTCGTTCGAATGAATACATTTATTTACTAATTGAAATATCATTTAATTTAAATATCAGTATATAAATATTAAGTTGGTTATATCCATCGACACTTAAACATTGCACAATTGAATAGTTGAATAGTTGAATAATTAATTTAATAGACAATTTAATGAACTGTGAGAAAATGACAAGATAATAGCTGAGGGCATTAATTGAACTTTCTAATGAAAATGCGCAACATACTTTAGTCCCTCTCATTGCCTAAAAATAGAAGTTTATCTCAGATGGCTGTCTTGCCCTCAAAATTATCTACACTCCCAATTTGTGCACGAAAATAAGGACAACCTCACAACAAAAAATAAATCCATTTTTGCCGCCCTTTGAGAAGGGCATACTGATTGCAGAAATGTCGGCGAGGCATCGTCTGATTCATAATAAATACAATGTTTATAGAAATCATTTGTTACTTATGCCTTCGCTGTTTGAGTCTCAGATGAGTCCATTGGGCCTTTATGATTTCATGGAGTGCGCTCGGGTTATCGAGGCCATTGATGGCTGCTTCTTCTTTAACTGTGGGCAATTAGCTGGGTTCTCTCAGCCACATAAACACATCCAAATCATGCCAAATTAAGCTTTACAACTACCTCTAATCCATCGAATCCTGGCATATTTGTCAGAAGATGCATTAAGAGACATCGGAAACAATATCCTATAATTCCCATAATTCAATTTCATACACGCAATCTGCTCGATCCCCAACAATCAATAACACTCCCACAAGGCCAATTATATGATCCAAGCTCAAGGTAAGCTCCTAAGCCATCTATCCTCAATCTTGGAGATGTCTCACTTTGATTACAATCTGATCGGATGCCAAAAGTTTATCATGATAGTTCCCCGTAGGAAGGAGTTTTATTAACAATAGATATCGACAGGCAAAGACTCGGGGAATATCATGCTCATAGGAATTACCTCACTGACCTTTTTAGGGTTGGTCATGACGAAACATGAGTCATACTTCAATTCGATGGTAGAGAATAAGCCTTGGGATGTAATAAAATCCACTGTATTTGCCAAGGAAGATATCGCCGAAACCTGAACTATCAATAGTAGCAGAGGCTGGCTTATTGTGATTGTGATACATTTGAGGCATTATATCCACAAAACATTATTCCATGCAGTTATGACATGTCTATCACTATTGCTATCACTATTGTTATCACTATTGCTATCACTTTAAGTTATCTTATGAGCAACCCCAATGAAAATGAGATCTCATTCCCTTTGGTTTCAAACAAACAACAAGTAATCATCCGAAAGACCACAATCGACGCAATCGAGCCCGTCATCAAGAAGTACCTCCAACAATCATATTCAGAATAGAGGAACATATTGCTTACTTACTCAATTAAACCCAACTACTTCGCAACCAAAACTAAAAACTATACTAAACCATTGCCGACCATACTGTGATCAGAGGGCAGCTCGATTAGTTCAACCAACGTCTATACTAACAATAAAAATAACTCATCGAACATGTAAGAGTTAAATCACCACTTAGAAACAAAATAGAGAGATAGAGCTAATAAGAGAGAAATAAAGTATTTACGATTTGAATGCCACGCAGGAAGATATCTTGAATCGTCTCAAGAAAAAAGATGAGCAGATTGGCCGACTTGTAACTATTCGAATAATGAAGTTTACACAAAATGAAGACTACTCTGCACAATTGTCAGGCATTCTGTAACAATTCAAGGAACAATCCTACGAAAACAGTGAAAAAGTATTCAATGTCAGTAGCCAAACTCGCGAACTAACGAACAATCTGAAGCTTTATCGATAGGACATGAAGAATTAGATAGATTCCCTACAGAGCAAGATCGATGATCGTGAAGAAAAGTACACAAAGACCGATCGGATGATTGAACTGTATTTGAGTGAACGGGAGTAGACGAGGACATTGCTAAACTAAATGTGCCACAAGGTGGAGTATTCTGTGGATATTGGCAGGTATGAGAAAGATTGGCGTGCTCTGCGGTTGGAGAATTAGGGGCTGAAGGGGATGTCAGGAAAATGATAGATCAGGCTTTGACTCCATAAATTCGGAAATTCTTGCCTGAAATTATCGAAAGGATGAACCAACTGCGGAAAGTTGATGCCCTATAAATCTAAATGCATACCGAAAAATAACAAAATAGGGCCAAATCCGATCTGTTGGCCAATCGAATATTTAAACTAGAAACCCTCAACAATGAGAATTACGATGAACTGCAGATATTCAAACAAAGCTCCTCAAAAACAATATAAAAATTCAACAATGAGCTAATTTCCCGCCTTAATGCCTCAATTACTCAAATAGAAAAAGACTTCAACGACGCCCAAAAAGCAACAAACACAAAACTCTAAAACAGCGAGTCGAAACTAATTCACAAAATCAACACCTTCACAGTGTAAAACAACTAAAAAATATATAAAGCAGTTGTGGATTTGATACCAACATCATAGAAATAGTTCTATAACAAAATGAAATAGTTTTTGCCCTTGTTGTAAGAAACCAAGAAATAGGTTATCTCAAGATGCGATGAAATTACTGAGTTTGGCAAAAACTTATAGGTTGAACTCGCCAGCTTCAATAATAAGATCACGAAAATAAAGGGTAATATGGCCATTGAGTTTTAATCAATAAACAGGAAAACTAAAACTATAGATAGTATCCTAAATAAGATTATGGATGAGCATTTTGTGAATGTTGGGAAGACGCTGTCTGCTTACTGTGAAATATTGATGATTGGAATGAGCATACAAATTTAGTCTTTTGGTGGGGCTGAGAATGATCCATTTACGACATACACTGATGGCTTGATATACGATTCTCTCAAAGGAAAGTCCGGCAATGATCCTGAAACAGCAAAAACGACCAATATCGGAAATAGTTGTCCTATTCTATACAGAAGAGTGAAGACTACTCAGCATTTGCTAGCAAAGGCCACTCTACACCAAATCACGAGGCTCTGCGATAGATTGATCAGCGAAGAACACTTCCTCTTTCTGAAAGTTGGCTCGTACAAACCTTCCGAGTGCTATAAAAGTATTAAATAAGATCTTGGGCATGATAAAAAGGTAATTGTTTTGGAACAGCAAGAGAACCCCGCCATAAGGACAAACAGGAGTCGTAACAAAAATAAATCATTCGATTAAAAACTGCCTTCTCTCGAAATGAAAAGTATTGATGCTTCTTAAATTCGGGCTGAACGAAAAGGATAGCATTTCTCACAAACTTTAACAACAGATTTGGGCATTATGAAGAAGACATAACATAAATCATATCGCACTCGGTATAACAAATGATTCATCACTTATCACATTTATCATCATTTGCGATATCTGCCTTTGTTGAGAGCAGTTCTTTCATCCTCTTATTCTCTCAGAGTTAACAAGAATCTCATATACAACGCTCAATTTATACTCAGAGTTTATTTATTTCTAATTTTAAATTTTAAACCATAACACAAGCTCACAAGATTAATGCAAAGTGTAACTTCCCTTAAATTAATTGGGAATTCAAATATCACTTATTCAAATATATTTAAACAAAAACAATAGTAAATAAAACTATCACATGCAGATAAAGCCGAACCCGGAAGACAATGGAGAAATTTCTGAACAATTCCTTAAACGATTGATTAAATCTGACTTTAAGCAATACTATTCTACACGGGCACTTAATGATATTCTCTATTTACACTATAAGGGATTTGAAAGATCACGAATTTAGATGGATTCACAGGTACTCCCATTATGATTTAGGGCTCAAAGTGCTATATCTTGAAGGCAATGGCATCAAGAAATTGGAGGGATTATAAAAATTGACAAATTTGCGATGCCTCTATATTCAGGAGAACATCATTAAAAGTATTGAAGGACTTGAAACATTGACGAACCTTGTGAATCTCAACCTGAGTGACAATATGATATAAAGAATAGAAGGACTTGGGACTTTGAGTAAGCTGACAAATCTGCAAATCAAAAGGAACAGAATCGGAGGTGACGGCATTGATGATATTAAGGGCTTACTGAATGCCCTTCGATTTCCGCATTAGACATTTCAGATAATAAAATCGACACTGAATAAATAGTACCTGAGATATTGAAGAAGATGCCTGAATTGGCTGTTCTTTACCTGCAGAACAATGGCTTCAATAAGAAGATCTCTCATTATCGGAAATTCCTCATTGTCTAGATCCCGATTTTGAAGTATCTTGATGATAAACCAATTTTCGAAGATGAGAGAAGGTATGCTGAGGCCTGGCTAGAGGGGGAATCGAGGAGGAAAAAAAATAAAGGGAACTTTACAAGCAGGAGCAGGAATAGAAACAGTTGAAACAGCATCGAGACTTCCAGGAAATGATGAATAGATACAAGGAAGAAGCCCGACAGAAAAAGGAAGCTGAGGAGCATTCGAGTTAGAACTAATCCCTTTCCAAATAATAAAACTTATAGAGCTACAAAACGCCCTCTGATTCCCAAAGAGACTCAAGCCACCACTAAAGCGAGCATAGTGAAATCAACAGCCAGAAAGATCCAAGCGAGAAATAAAAAAGTGTGAAAAGCGAAGCAATGAGTCAAAACGATGAGTCTTAGAAGTAAAAAAGTGAAGTGAGTGCTAAAAGTCAGAAGGATTAATCTGAAAACTATCCCAACCCCAACCCCAACCCCAACCCCAACCCCAACCCCAACCCCAACCCCGATTGAGACCGATTGATTGATTGATTGATTGATTGATTGATTCATAAATTAATTATGAACATACAAATTTCTCAATTTATACTAAGTTGCGCTTGAAAGATTGACTGACATATTCCAATTATGAATTTCTTTGTGCACTTTTGGAGCAGATATGATCAGTATAATTAAAAATGCCACAACATAAATTGATTTGCAATAAAGCCGTCCGAACAAACCAGAACTATCCAACAAACCAGAACTATCCAACAAACCAGAACCAATAACTCATAATACAAAATAACCTCAACAATTATTCTCTTTTATTGCATAGACATCAATCATTTCTTCTTCGTAATAAAGGAGGGAGCAATATTCTTAGAATTATTTTGGTACAACCTCCATTGCTAAAACTACTTCTTCCAGAAATTCTCAATTCTCTCATAATCTTCGACTTTGCTATCCATTTTAATGATGCATCTCTAAAATATGCACCACTTCAAATGGTAATACACTGCAAATAAAGTCTTTATCAGAATTGTCAATGCCCCGACGATAGCAATTGCAATCAAAACGTATCCTCCTCTTTATTCGTAAGCTTATTATCCAATGAGGCTTCTGGCCTAATTCTTCAAGATCACGTCGATGTAGATAAAGATATAGGCAATCACTGCATTCCAAAATAACCTACATTATTCGAATAGTACCATGCAGAAACGAAGTAGACCTTTTGGATTTAGTATTGTTTGCCGCCATGAGAAGCAGTGCTTCCTTTGGTGCCCCATGATACGTCATCCACATTACAGAACCCATGAATGACCATTGTGAAGGAATAAGCCCCAGTGTAGTAGAAATAGCTTAGTGAATCTTTGAGCAACTTCTTTACGAACTCGAAATGAGTGCAAGAATGGATCAATAGAATTATCCAGTGCGAACCTATGGTAATTACGATAGTCGCTACTATAATGACCATTTTGAAATCCTGGAAGAAGTTTTAGGCTGTCAGAGTGGAGGGAGTCCCTTGAATGGGGTCATTAACGAGGACTAAATAGATCACGATGAGGTTGTAGAATACCAGCAATGTCATCAGGAGGTTGAAGACGAAGAATACTGCTGAGATAACATGAGCACTTTTAGTCCATTGTTTGCCTGTGAGTGCTCCTCCCACTGCGCTCAAGAACACTAATGTGTAAATAAAAGTCACCACTTGCGCAATAATGCTTGACACATCGATTGTTTTCCCATTCGAATCTACGACCTTTAATCCAATTTGGCTGATTGTGGCGTATAGCACGAAAAAATAGAGAGCAGGAGAAACCATTGAAAAAGCAAATGATAACCAAGCGAGAAACATCGATATACTCAAAGTTATGTACTTCCGAAAGCAATTGTGTTTTGAGTCCATGACATTGAAGTAGAAGTTTTAGTAGACGTAGAGAAATGCAAATAAGCTGCTGTTAATCCATCGGCGGCGCTGATTCATAAGCATTTCATGAGTCTTCATTGGATCAGTATAGGCGACAGCATCTGGCACATACTTGAGGACATACTGAGAGTCCATTTGGCAATAGATGCCGAGGCTGAGGATACGATCTTCTGCTAAATACATGTTTGCCTATTTGTAATCTTTGACTTCTTTGTCCGGTTCTAAGATCATTTTAAAGTAACTTCTCTCGAGCAGAGTCGGCTCATATTTTTATGATTTTATCAGAGCATCGTAGCGATACGCGGACCATGCCCCGGGGAGCACGTGCAAGAATCCTAAGGCACTTTCAGCATTCTTATCCAAGAAATGAGCGATGATGTACTAATATTATTGAGCTCTTTATATCGAAGCGAAGTTTCTTGAAATGCAGCTTTCCTGAACATTTCCTTCGGATCCTCCTTCTTCTTGCGAACTGAAAGAAGCGTCGACACTCATGAAGCCTGTCACTCCCCCAATATCTTTACTTCCTGCGAACCCTTTCAATAAATTAACCAATCCTACCGGAGAGGGCGCTGTTCCAACGTCAAGCAAAACGCAATACTTGGGCTTCAGATATCTGCAGAATCCTTCGAAGAACCATAAATGCGAAGATAATTTGGTGCCATTTGTATGTTTGAAACAAGAAAATACCCTCAGTTCAAAGTCTTAATCTTCAGGGCTATATTTCTATTCGGGCTTTTTGGATTTTTAATTGTTGGCAGGAGCTTCTTCAAAAGCAGTGATCGAGGGCTTCCACAGATTTTGATAAACCAAAGCAATGTTTTTTTAAATTGAGGGCGGAAAATCTTTATTCCTCCCAACATTACCTCCCATACTTTTCCTCTCAAAATTTTGAATTTCGTCTAAGATAGTGTGGATTCTGGTTTAAAGCTGACAACTGTTCTTCCCATCATACTGGTCCAACTTCCTATAGAACTCAATCATCGAACTTTTTCCATGGACATAAGTCCTCTTCAGTCGGTTCTCAACCAGTTTCAGAATTCCATCCTGAATAATGACAACTGCAATCTCCCCAGCAGAAACATTCTACTTTTTGAACTGTTTGAGATTATTATAGATTCCTTTGAGAGTTAAATTAATGGCCTACTTTGATTAATTGTACATGCAAATACAGATTAAGGCCCTAATTGGGTTGGATGTTTGAGCTAGATTCTCTTTCATCATCTTCTTCAGAGTGTAAATCATTCCATCTTTCTCCTTGATTTTCCGGCAGTAGATAGAATCGACGCCACTTCCCTAATAGTTCCTGTTACAGTTGTTCGCATCGATGACTCCCTTATACTTGAGAAGTGGAACTTGAGTATTGTTGATTTTTTGTTGAGATATTCTTGGGCAGCTATACAAATCAAGAGGGGGGTAGACAATGTGGTCGGGTTTTCGATTGATTTCCTTTAGTTGAATCTACTGTTTTGACATGTCAATCATCACTGCTATTTAAAATTATTAAACTCTCCCTAATTATGGGAGATATAACCACTGTCGTAGGGTAAACTATTTCGAGATAGGAATTTCATGTGGAAGATTATGGAGATATTTATGAAATTTATGAAGAATCATTCTAATTGGCCATAAGCTATTGTTTCTTTTCGCTGTGGCTGATTTTGTGATTTTTTGAAACTTTTATTATATTATTGCAGTGTATCAACAAATATGCATGTATCTATGTGTGTGTATACATAATATGATGATAATATGATGATAATATGATGATAATATGATGATAATATGATGATAATATGATGATAATATGCACACATTTGAATAATGACATAATCCGATTATATTCAATTTGCATTATAAATTGGCAAATTCTAACAGATAGATCAGTTAATTTAATGAATAAAGTATATCAGAGCCATCTTTAGCAGCTTAAATGCAATTTCTGCACCCAATGGTTCACGGTCCATACAAACTTTGCTAACCTTCAGAGATATTCAGTGAACATCTGCCAGAAGTGTTATAGCAATTTTCAGTACAAAGTTGTGCATCCTGATACATACGAAGTTCTTTAAGTAAAATTAATTCCAACGGCCATTCATCTCGGAGACATCGGGGAGTTCACCAACAATGAAACAGTCACAAAGAAGCAAACATAAATCTTGAAGACTTACTGTTACGAGCGTGCATACTTATCTTCTTAAACCTATGAGAAATACTAGCAGTTAAGCCATAAATAGCTATAACTGGTTTAAGAGTCAGGCAAGTTCATTGAGCCCATCAAGGAGAAACTCATGGGTGTTTATAAAAAACTGTTTGACTGTGTACTCGAAAGCTGGAAATCTGCACGCGAACAAATCAATAAAGTTTCCAAGTTTTATGTGGAGAGTAAGTGGAACTATGTCAACAAATTATCAGACAGATCCTATAACTTTAAAAATGACACGGAGGGGTTACTCGAAACTGAGAACTATGAAAAGAAGATCTATGAAACTTTGCAATAAAAAATAAAGTCATTGAAAAAGGAAGTCAATGAAGAGTAAATGCTCATTAAGTTGAGGGAACTGCTCGAAAGATTCATACGTGACAATCTCAGAGGGGAAGGGCTTGACAGTATTTAGAATGTGTCACATTTGAAAAATTATGCAATAAATGTGCCCCACATGAAAAAAATGAGAGAAGAAAACAAATAAAATAATACAAACTGCATGAACAGCAATTCGAGCCTACACATTGTTCTTCCCAAGAAGAGAAAAATGAGTGACATTCGCGATCGATTTACTGAAACAAAGAATGCTATGTTCAATTAATCAGTAATCATCCAAGAGAGTAATATGAAAAAGAGTGTCCTGGCCTCATCCACCTCCAAAAAATCGCTAGGAAACCTGCACTCCAAAATGGCTCCAAAATAGCCAGCAGTTATGGCAAAGAGCCTAAAATCGAACGGCAGCCAATCTCAACGCGGATACCAAAGCACAAACCAAAAATACGAGGAATAATAAGAACAATTCTCTTCAAGCAAAGACATGAAATATGATACAATGAACAATCTAAAAACCTGCCGCTCTCGCTCTAAATCCCGCAAGTCCAATCCCTCATAGAACTCAGACTGTGAAGATGACCAAACATACTCAAGCAAAGCCTTCTATGAAGTGGATATCTATCGTGGGTAAATTGGGGAGTTGATGAAGGATCGGAACAGACGCAATTTCGAGAGTTATATGGATGTAGAAGTTTACCGCGATTAAGTTGCGAGCATGAAGAATTTAGGAGAGAAATCGAAGTTGTAATACTTAGTCGAGTTGAAGGTTAAGACTGTGATCAATGATAAGCTTTGTGAGTTATTCAACGAGAATCTCTCCATGATAAATTTCGAGACTTATCTCAAATCGTTGGCATGGCCTTAACGGATAGAAGTCCTGAAGTTTGTTAAGACTCACCTCTGTGATGATGATTTTGATTGCTTGCTGAACTGTTTGAGCTCAAAAGACTCAATCACCACATTAGTCCTCACAAATAACTTGCTCACTGAGAACTGTATCTCGGCATTGGACAATTTTTTCAAACGCCACCCCGCCTCGAAATTGAAGTATATATACTTAGGGAATAACTATATCAAGCTTGTCAAAGTCAAATCGAAAATAGAGAGGCTAAAGGAGACTAAAATATTCGTTTATGTCTGATTCGAGCCCAATTTTATTGCTATTCTTTTGTTAGCAGTATGTAAGTATGTATTTATGTGAGTATGTATTACTATGTATTAGTATGTATTAGTATGTATGTTAGTATGTATGTATTTCAGGAGATATGTTATTGATATTCGATTATTTTGATTTAATGATCACATTGTTATGGACGGATGGAGGCCGTGCTGCACAATATGCTTTCGATATGCGAATTTGACTATTTTATGCATTGAATATACTTCTCTTGACTTTGAGACGAGTGGCCAATCCCTCCATGTAGTAGTAGAACGGGAATGCAGCCACAGCCGATAGTCCAACTCTCTTGAACCCGGGCTGAATGCGAATTACAGGGAACTTAAGGAATGCTAGGAATAGGGCTGCACCTGTCAAGTAGGCCAAGTTATAAAATCTCTGTGATTGGCTAAGCTATTAATATCCACATACTGCTCAGCTTCTGCCACAAATCTCACAGTTCGTAGACGAGTATGTGGAGAATTCCTCAGATCTCTCCCAACCTACGATCATAACAATAAATTACCTCAAGCCATTCCTAGTCAGATAGTGGTTTTTCATGGAACCCAAACTTTTCAATCATGTTGTTACTTTAATCAATACAAATAAATACAATCTAATGCAATCATATATATCGATCTCAATAAAATGAATAATTAGCAGATGGTCTTCTCTGGGAAGTTACTCATCAATTGTTTCATCTTGTTTTAGAAAGATGAAGGAATTAATGAATTAGTGGCCATTTTATATCGATTATCTTATCTTTAATTCAGATGCATTATTAGTGTCGAAATGGACTAATTTCGGCATGGAAATGATCTGGTTGTGGCTATTTTGCAATACAATGGTAAAGTTGTTTAAAACTGTATGATTTCAGATTAGCATTGGATTTATGATGGCTGAAATATATGTATAGGACTATGTCATGATTCTAAGTTTTCGGAAGAAGCAGTATATTTAATGTTTAGCAAGACTGCAATTGAAGAGTAGTCTCAATGATAGTCAGATTCGCATTCGGAACTCCATACTCTCAAAAATATAGTAAAAAGAGTAGAAAGCAGATAAAAGTCTGCAAAGAATTCCTCACTAAAGTGCGTCTATCAACACATAGTTAAACACTAGCAATTCAGACATTAAATAATAATATTAAATGTTGAATGTCAATAATTTAACATAAACTGAACATAAATTTAATTATTGAATTATGACACATATTAATTCCATTAATTCATTAATTGATTGTTTAATAAATATGGATGCATTGTTAGGGGTATATTAGAGATTGGTAATTATTGTTAAGATAAGAATTATACAAATCAAATAGGTTTCTCCTTCTAAGAGACTCCCTTGCTTTGGGGCAGCTTGGGGAGCCAGAGGGCCAAGGAAAACCTATCGGGAGAGCCAAAGATAGTTGAAAGAAAATTGAAATAGGAAATTAGAGCAGCCTAGAATGTGCTTGCCATTTCGGAGGTCCAGGTACGAAGCTGTGGACTTTTGAGTTCAATTGAGGCTAAGGAGAGTTCATTGGTTGCAGATCTAGGGTAAATAAATGACAAATTTACAGGCAAGAGTATGTTGTCTGGGAAGTGTGCACTCGAAGATATGAAAAACCAAATGAAGTAAGGAGATTGAAAGATTCTGTGATTATCAATGCCATCTCATTATTTCATAATAATCATTAATAAAGCATTAATTATATTCCTATTTTTTAATTAATTTAATCAATGCAATATCGATTGCTTATAATATATCTATAATATTAATTATTTATTTATTTCTCAAATTTTATAATATTTATTTATTATTTATTTATTATTTATTTATTATTTATCACCTTTACTACATTGATCACATATATCTAATCTATGAATAAGTTCAATAATTAAGAATTACCATCATGTTAATCTTGATGGCATATTCACCATATATATGATATGATGGGCTTTCATTCCGATGATCCATGTAATGACCAGTGTTATGACGAGTTTTACGATATGTGCTATGATCCGTGTTATGGCCGTGTTATGATCATGTTATGATGGGTGTTGTGTCGAGTATTATGGCAAGTGTTATTCCATGTGTTATGATATCAGCCAAATCAAATCCACGAGATTTGTTATGAAGGGGCACTCCAATCAAAACTCTATCGCACATCCGACACACTTTACAATTCCAACAATGAAACAAATAAATCCAGCACACCCATCCCAGAATCTTCAAAAACAACAACAACACAAATTATCTCATTATATATATTCATTCTATACATAAATCGCAACAAAATCTGTAAATCTATGAAATTCGTTTCAAACCAAGAGTGCAACCAATCAGTACAATAACAAAAACAGTAATCCTCAAAATAATGTGATTAATTATCGTTGGAATTTGATTATCATCGTCAAAGATCAGTGTTTTAAACTTCGAGAGGTCCATCGATTTTTGGGGAGGTTTCTGGCAGCACTAAGGCTTATTTCCCCATGTGAAGCTACACTAAATCATCACCTAATTATAAATGCATTGAATACGTTTAATTAAATGAAGGGGAGATTTTGTGAATATTTGGAACTTTGAACTCTTTCCATTCCAATATGCGAACTTAGACTGTCCGAACTCCTCGTTGGCCTACATTAAAGGTGCTATGATTCTCAGGGCTTAGTTGTTGGCTGTGCACTTTCTGCAAATTAGGTCTTTGCCTTCACAATAGTCCTTGATGAGTATTTTTAGGGCCAACAGCTCGAATTGACCCATGTCAAGAAGAATAAACCCACTTTTCCCATTCCCCAACATATCATCGATTTATTCCCCTTTTATTTCCGGTAGAGAGTCAAAGCAATGATGTCGGACCCATTTCGACATTGTGCCGACATCAAATGGGCCAGTATACTCCACCCACTCATTGCCCTCAATGTTCCTGAACAAGAATAGTGAGTTCTCTGCTTTGGAGAGCTTGATGTTCGCCGAGGGAATGAAATAAAACGACAAATCCGAGAAAAGCTACTTGTCTGAAGGTATAATACCTTAAAATGCTGCATACTCGGGAGTGTCTTGTAAACCATAGAAGAATACGGCAAGTGAGCTCTTTGTTACGGTTTCGATGAAATCGTTTTTGGCTTCAATCATTAAAGGAGAGCAAAGGGAAAGCGTGGTCGTCAACAAAATTAGCAAAGCTATCTTCGCACTTCTCATGAATTCTAAAATAATATACGTATGAAGGCATTACTACTACAATTTTATATTATTGCCAATCATGAAATAAACCATTCAAACATCGAAGAATGTGTTATAGATGACTCGGAAGTTAGTCATTAAGGGCTCATATGGTTTGTCCCGCCCTCGAATCTAAACTCTTTTCATAAGATCTTTATCGTTTCTCTCTTGGCCCATTTTGGAGCATTTTATCATGTCCTTGCACCAATCTTCGATATTCATGTTCGAGGAGTTGAAAGATGATTGTATTGTCTTTAAATTTTAGGTATTTTTCCGTAAGTATTTTCTTGCATCGATTCCTTTTGCCTTTAAATGGTTATTCCTCTGAATGTCAAATGATATGAATTTGCGGAGTCTGATCGGGACAGCCCAATCTTGATCGTTGAGGTACATTTATCCAATTGAGTTTTGGAAGAAGGGATCTGTGAAGAGAGTGCTTATTTGATCTGTGAGGGACTTATAAATTGAGTAATACCTTAAGTCCCTCTGATGTTAATTTCTCAGGCAATTCGAAAAGATAGAACTGAATTTGGGAATCTAATTGATTGGCTTAATTGGGGCTGAACCCTTCATCAGTAGAAGCTTGGTGACTTATTTATCGAATTACTTGTTTTTTATTCCTTCGAGAACTAGTAACTCAATGGCATTAAGCCGAATGGCAGAATCTTGAAGTTAGAGATCGCCCATGAAGTACTTTCGATGAAACA
The DNA here is from genome assembly GCF_059751285.1 of Brachycentrus maculatus. Taxonomy (NCBI): domain Eukaryota; kingdom Metazoa; phylum Arthropoda; class Insecta; order Trichoptera; family Brachycentridae; genus Brachycentrus; species Brachycentrus maculatus. Next base: position 30,501 of record NW_028282111.1, read on the forward strand.
TTTTCGCTGAGGCAACATCACCAATTAGATAATGGCTCTTGCCTAATTCATCGTAGATCGTCATTTCAAGGCTCTCCAGTTTATAAAACCAGGCATATTGAAGCCCCTTTTTCAGAATCTTTATCGATTAGTTGTGCATTTTGGCTTTGATCGCGCAATCTGACAATTTAATGAGGGTTCTTACCAATTACTTGCAATTACCTGTATCAAAAAATGCCTTCCTAGCTTCATTGTAGTAATAAAATGCAAACTAAACATTTCGATACTAAAAGTGATAATCTGCTAAGATCTTAATGCCAATAGCATAATGCGGCATCAGCCCTAAATCGATGGCATAATTGAATAGTTGAATTAATACTAAATTAATTTAAAAGGATACATTTTTAGGATGGGTTGTATTGTTTGTTGAAACAATTTGTTAGGAATTACCTCTCGTTTTTCATAACTTAAGCTAAGAACTAAAACTCGGCACTGGAATTCTATATTTATTTTAGCTTCTTTAGTTTCTTTTGTTAGAGTTTGCCATTTAAGTGCGGATCTTTTGTCATTTCTTCAATACTTGGGTTTTATGTTTGATTTTTCTTTACATTGTTTACCCTGGGCAATATGAGTGATTTCTTTTTATTGCTCTTTGGCTTATATAGAATTTTAATTGAGGATGACTGTTCGGTTTTTGTTCTTTTCTTCACTAAGAAGTATGTGGAATATCTTTTAAGGATTGGCTGCCTTATTTATGATTAGCCAAATTAATACTATTCATCGGGTTCTGTCTTCATGCTTAGGTATTTGGACTCGCAAGTTTTCAGGGAGGCTTTGGATTGTAAATTTTTAAACTAATATGTCATACTTGGAGTAGATAGAGAAGCATCTGGTTCTTACGGGTTTGATTCTGATGGGTTCATGGAGTAATAATTTTATTATATAGCTTTTAGAATAATTATTTTTGTAGAATTATTTAAATGGAATCAAACTTATTTCAGATTTGTTAACGATTGCTCTTATTTTTTGATTTATTTTTTTTGTTTGTTTTTTTTGTGGTTCGGCGAACTCTTCAAATCTGCACAAAATGTTAATAATATCCATATCATAACTAACCACATGGAAATATATTGAAATATATGAAACATAAAAGGTTCAGGAAAGATAATCGAAGTGAACAGATTAATTTGAAGAATTTTGTTCATATTTCAGATATTAAAGGAATAATACAAAATTATCTGAACATGTATTCTATTTTCTATAATTATTACATCCAGGGTTAATGTAGATTCGATGTAGCAACTAGAAACCTGAAATTTAAGACTCAAGAAATCCTCTGCAGAGCCATTCTCTCGATAATCAGGTTTCTCCAGGTGTAGCACAATTAAATAAAAAGGGAATTAGTTTTGGAAAAGCAAAAAGAATATTTAATAAGTTCAAGTAGGCTGATCTTCCAGGTCCTGGAAAATATGAAACCAATATCTTCAAGAAATCGAAATATATTAGTTTTACGAAAGCTGGAATGGCCATTGAAAGATAAAAATCTCACACGCCGGGACCATCGAACTATGATATCACAAAATATCAAGCAAGTTTCAAAGGATCAGAGCATCTTTTTGCCGGGAAATATTTCCCTGAAGTCAAGGATTGCAGCCCTGGCCCTGCAAAATATAATTTAGCATAAAAAAAATCAAAAACAAAAACATTCACAAAGGCAACGAGGTTTACAGATTGTAAATAAAAAGATATACTCCCAGGACCAGGTGACTATTAAATTAAGCCTGCTCCTTAATAGAAGCTTTCGAGAAGCCGATCAGTGCAAATAGAAGCTATACATCATCCTTCTCTTCATCAACAACAATACCCAGGACGTAAGATATATCATAATCTAAGCTGGCAAATACAACATCAAATCATAAATTTAAAATGGTTTGCTCGAAAATAAAGGTTTAAGTATGGGGCTGAAGTACAAAGGAAAGAGCGATAGCCTAACAGCTAACTCTTTTAACAAATATTTCTAAAAAGGATACCCATTATAAATTTTGAAGTCGAAATCGAAGGCATATTCGATAGGAAGATCGAGTCATCCAAAACTACAGTCCTTTACTCCAGGGCCTGGAGAAGTATATTTCTCTTTATTATTAGTATAAATAATCGAGGATAACTGTTTCAAATGCCTCTCGGGTTGTTTTCCCAAGAAGCACTCATACTTGCCAATAAAACTAAATTCCTGGTCCAGGGGCCTATGAAGGATTGAAGCCCTTTAAATCCTCTCAAAGTTATTCAATTAAAAGAGAAGGGCTTTATAGAAGATAAAATGAGGGAAATTCTAGCCCCGGGGTTGGCACATATAACATCTATAGCATGCATTAAAAGCCCTAAATAAAAATAACCAAATCAAGAGCCCCCATTGAACAAATCCAAAAATACAAAGATAAACTCGATCAGATAAACTCACACAACCATCTAACTTGATAGTTAGTTTCTTGATGAAATTAATTATATAAAATTATGATACAATTTCTAACCTCACATATCAAGACCCAAACAGACCATATTCCCATATTCAATTTCATTTATGATAACCCACACATGATATAAATACAGAAATGATATTAAATTTGCGAATAAGTTTATATATTTCAATCAAAATTGATTAAATAGCGACTATAGTTTGCTCTTTATTGAATGATTGAGCTGCTTTATGATTTAGGACATATCATTCTGATTTAATTGTTTCTACAATATAACTGTAATGTTACCATTTTGCTGACTAAGAATGCTGGATCTTTTTTAGGATCGAAAGGGCTATCATAGTTGTCAGTGTAGTTTCCAGATTCGAAGTTTGGATGAAAGTCCCCGAAATCATCCTCATTATCGTCATCGTTAGCGTACTTTTAAAGCATTTGCGCTGTGTTTTACGAATAATAATCATCATCTTCTTCATCCTCATTGAGTATATGAACTACTCTCTTCACTACATCAACACCCATCCGATGCTAAATCCAAGGATAATAGGATATACCAGGTATTAACCCAATTTGAGCTGGATTCGAGACTTCCCCCACATTGTACACCACAGCAGTGTAGCTCTGCAGAATGCATGACCATTGTCCATCTACTTCGGATGTGTTCAAATTCGAAAGGTCCTGATGCGATAGTTTTTTATTCTCGATGAAGCATAGGAGTAACTCTGAGTTTGTGGGGTAGATATACTGATGCAGAAGCTGCTCAGGCATCTTTTGAATCAAATTCTTCAAGATACTCAGCAAGTTGCTCGAATATTAATCATCAGCCTTTTACGCATTTTTAATCAGCTCATACAGTTCTGGATTGTTGTGTATGCCATTGAGAATTTGGTTGTTGCCTTCGAGCAATTTACGGCACAACACATAGGGCAGTTCATAATTACTAATCGAAGGGCTATTGTACACCAGCGAGCTCGTCAGGGTCAGAATCTATTCGAAATACTCATCATACTCGTTGCATATATCTCTTAGCAAAACCATTACATTCTCACTAATATGCATGAATGTTTGTGGAGAAAGTGGGGAGTTTAAAATCTGGTTGATTGTTAAAAGGGGGACACTTGCTTGGCACGTTTGCTCTTCGTTATCATCGGCATCATCGTTATCCTTTTTGTGGAGTTCATTGAAGATGTTGAAAAGCTGGTCAGAAAGAGCATCAGCGACCATGACAATTTAATTTGCAAAAACTTTCACTACAGATTCTAACGATTTTATTAGATTTTAATGACCTGTGATCTCCAGCATTTTCACGTAGATTTCGAGGATGTTCTTGAAAAATGGTCGCGCTGTTTCCAGAGCTTCTTTGTTATCCAGGAGTTCAGTAAAAGCCAAAATCGCATAATATTTCAAAACCAAGGAATTGCCATTCATATGCTCATACAAGGAAGCAAGCAATTGCGTCACAGTCTGGGTTGACAAAGAACATAAAGATAGATACTCAGCGAGCACTTTGATGGCTTGTGAGGCAACGATGGGGTTGGAATTCTTAATCAATGGCAAGAAGTACTGCACCACCAGATTCTCAAAGTTCTCCCTTAGGAATTTATTCTTCATGATCTGTTTACTCAGCTAGCCTACACTTAATGAGAGCACTTACATAAAATAATGAGGATGACTTCTTTCTGGCGATCACTTGAGCCATTACTGCCTAAAACCTGTGCGGAATATTCCACGAGCTTTATTATTTCGGATTTGTTCCCGTAGTGCATGTTACCCGTAATCATGCTTATCAAGTCTAAGGCTGAACGACGGAAGGGATGACAAGTTAGGTCTTCCCCCCTTCGGATGTACTACAGGCCATCGGTGTGGAAGTACTGATCGTCTTAGTTTGTGGACTCCATGAAAGGCAGCAAGTACTTATATATGATGTGCTAGCAATGCGATTATTCTATGATGCCCCTCAGGTTCGAATTTCGACAAATATGATAAATGCAGACCACCATGTTGGAAATAGTGTCTTCGCCCCCGACCGGGTTAATCAGGAGCTGCACTATTTGCTCATAGAGACCTGCAGCATACTTGTTTCTAAACTATGAGGACCATCCTTTGGACTTTTTGCCATCGCTCTCGTCGAAACAGCACATCGACATAATCTTCGCGTAGATCTTTGAAACCTGAAGGTGGTTGTTAGGGAAGTCATTGACAGGGGATTGGAGAATCGTCCTGAAGTACAATAGCCATCTGTCCCAATTTTGAAAGTTCCGCAAATACTGTGGCAGTTAAATATGAAAAGCTTGATAGAACATAAAAAGCAATTCTTCGAGCAGCCTGGATGTTTCGTCATTGTAGTTACTTAAGATTTTTTCAATGAGCTACTCGATCTTTGGGAACCAATTCACGATGAAATGCTCAAGAGGGTCTCTGTCTTGCAGGGTCATGTATTCGTAAACATGGGCGACCTGCCTGAAAAAATATACAGAGGCCATGACCGGGCCTGATAAATCTGCTGCTAAGAGTTCATTAAACAAATTGAGATGCCTTTAGTAGTCTTGACTGACCACCAAGTATAAAATATCTTTGTAGAGACTGAGGGCTTGGGGACTATGGTTGATCTGATAAAAGAAATTGAAAAGATTGCTCCTCAATAGATCTTTATTACTTTCCGAAATCTTTTCCTCGGGCAGTGGGTGCGTATACTTCTCCTGACAATAATTCTTTAAAGTAGACAAGATCATGATCAATAGGCTATTCGTTTGATTCGGCACCAACTGCAACAGCTCGATCATAAACGTAGGCTTTCGGGAATACTCGACCAGAAGCTGCTCGGAAGTATTGACAGTATTGGAGTTTAAACAGCCTTCGAGGATGTGCTGAAGGGAGTTGTTATTCATTCACGCGCCAGTTAATAATTATTTAAGAATCGATTTGAATTATAAGTTTGTATTCTTTCGTTGCTCTTCTATCGAAATTATTTGATTATTGTGCTTTATAGCAGTTTGTGCATTATTGTAGTTATGGAAATACGAAATTTAATGAAGAAAGTGTGGGATGGGACTCTATGATGTGAATTTCATTGTGAGTAATATATGTCTATCATTGAAGTTTATAAATTTATAAACATATAAACGTATTTACTACCCATTTATATGCTTATTCGAACAGCAACATAATAAATTGTTATCCGTCCTATCCGACCTATATTGAAAACACAGCTCTAAATATCGACCATTAACAGAATCATGCTCGATTATAAGAGTGTACTTACTTTAGACTCCTGTTTTATAAAGTAGCAGAGTCCCGTCGTTTAAAAACTGGCCATATAGCAAATATGTATATACGCATATATCAATAATATAAAATGTGTGTCTTCAAATGTTGTAACATTTCTAACCACAAACTGCTGCTGCTCAACCTGATAGTCGCATTAATACTCAATGTGCCTATGATAGTCTTCAACTTCCTAACTGCAGATAATTACTCATCGAGCGAGTGCTTGAGGTTTTTCTCGAAATTCGGCTCGGTAGTCGATAACTCCTATGGCTCCTATCTCTATATTATCAGTCTTATACAGCTCACCTACCTGCTACTTATGCTTATTGTCACTTTCTCTGGGCTTGAGCTCCCTCATTGGCAGGCCCATATTTTGCTGGTGATTCAAAGCTGGCTAACCGTTATCTGGAGCATTGTTATAATCGCATTGGGAGTATTGACGGCTATCACGTACTCCAAGATGACCCACTTAGAATGTGAAGGGAGAGTTCGAGCCTATTTAATTGCACTTCTTGTTTGGCAATTCGCAGCCAGTCTCATCATGATAGTCTTATCAAGCATCCGAAGCAAGGATAGAATTGTTGAGCATCGCTTCACTGAAAACATCCAGCAAATGGAAACATAACGCAGATTCTGATCCCATTGATATACAAATTAGCATTTTTCATACAATACAAAACCAGTAATTTTACTATGAACCTAATTAACTGTCGCAATTAATGGGCAATTATGGAAATTGAAATCGAAATGTTTAATAAAGTCCAATTATAAGGAAATAACTGGCTTTAAAATGCATGTTGTGGGCAATCAATTATCATCAATTACATCGTCGTTATCGAATTTTGGGGCTTATCGGCCTTTTCTTCCCATCATTCTCTTTTCTACTTTATTGGCAGGGCTTTATTTCTATTTAGTGGCTTACTGGCTTGGATTTGAATTTACAAGCCTCACAATTTACTTATGCTTCATTTGGTTCAGCCTTAATTCTTTTTCTTTCTCGTCAAGAATCAGTTTCTTTCTCTCCAGCTCATTTTTCAGCTCTTTTCTTTCTCTTTCTAAAGCTCTCACTCTTTCATTTCCTTCCTTTTCAACTTACAATCTCTGTTGCTCTAAGGTCTTAATCTCATCTTCCAACTGAGAAATCGTATATTAATTCACCTATAAATCTAGAGAAGTAGTACATCTTCGCCATGGCTCTTCTTGTCTTTGTTCTTGGCTTCAATTTCTCTAATTTTTTCTTATTTCGTAATATAGGCCTCATGCAGTTTTCTGATTTGTTTTTCTTTTTCGTTGATCGACTCGGTTTGCCTTTTGGTCTTTTGAATTAGTTGCTTCAATTACTCTTACATCTTCGATATTTTCTATGAAGTTTATTTATCCTCGCCATCTCGTATTGCTCTGTCTTGGTTCTTTCTTATTTTTTATAATGATTCCTTCTCTTCCTCTAAGTTATGCAACTGCTTTTTTAGATGTTTCAGTTCGTTTTATTTTTCAGTAATTTTGTTTATGTCGAATTTATTGTCAAGATTCTTGCGAAGCCTTGCAATTTAATTTTTATTCTTTTGAATGCGAATTTATTGCTACTTCAGTTACTTTTTGAGTTCTGCTACTCTTTCGTCTTATTAAGCCGGATTTATCATATGCTTTCTTTTCTTCCTTTATTTTTCCTTTTCGACAATTTCATCCATTTTGGCTGCAAGTTCCTTTAATTGGGATTTCAGTTTTGAATGCTGATCGATAAGCTTTGCCCGCCTTTACTATAATTCACAGTGTACATAGGATTAGTTTTAGGCTCATTCGTTTGGACATGTTCGCTGGGCCTTTTCTATTTTGTAAGCAGCTTCACATTTTCAGTGTCGGCCTTACTTTTATCCCCTGACTATAGATTACTTTTACCTGGTTCCTTTGAGATTTCGCCTAATTAGTTTTAATCTTCTTGGAGTTGATTTTCGTATTTGAAACTACCTTGGTTTGACATACAATCTATATTATATTTATTTATTTACTTATCTGCTGTAAGAAGCTCAGGTTCTTAATTAAATGAGGTAAAGTGTCATATTTATGATGATTTAGATGATATTTGAAGAAATTTATAAAGTAAGACAAAGTAAGACGACTGTTTTTAATGCAAACTGAGAGGGTTTTTGGTAATTTATGTGATACTTTTTGGATTATTTCATGTTTTTGTGGAGAGTGTATTTCAAAAAAGCTGTTTGTTTATGTTTTTAATTTATTTTTCTAACTTTAAATCTGAGATCGTATTAGGAAGGTATTTTTCTTTAATTCTAAAAACAAAAATTACTTTGATTCATTCAGACCATATTCGAGTTCATTGCAAGTTTTTTTTTCATGATTTGTGTTTGTTCCTAAATTGAAATCAGCAAAGCCAAGGTCTTCGATCACAAAGAATTAATCTACTTTGAAACTTAAAAACTTAAAAAAACTTCAAACTCAAAACATAAAAACATTAAAACTTTAAATCCAAAACAAATCAAACCAATATAAAACTCTCCTCCCAATTTTCATAACATTGCAATCAATTCCTCAGAATAGACAGTCCAATATTTCTATAGACCGAGATAAAAATTATATTTATCAAACATATATTTATTCATTCATGGTTTCAGTCACAGTTCCTCTTTTTCATGACTTCAGACCAATTGACATATATTTCACCCCAATAAACATAAACATACAAAACAAAAACAAACATAAGAACAGCAATCAGCAATTGTTAGAACATTAAACTAAGAGCCAAAATAGATTTATAATTAAAGCATTTAATTAAGACATACAATAAGATACTAATGTGTTGCATGGTAATTCGCATCAACAATATTTTATCTTGTATATTAATTTGACTTATCAACATGTTCTCCACTGATGATCAATGCAAAATTGAGTTTGAAAACCTGAAGTACAGAAAGAACGAGAGCCGATTCATTGTTTTCTTGATAAAGGATTAAAAGATAGTACGTAGCCATTCATGTAGGTCATTGAGAAGATCGGGAACAAGGCTGAGAACTGGTAATCCTTCGTAAGTGCCCTGCCTGAAAACGATCTCCGATATGCCGTATTTGATTTTGAGTTCAAAAATGCTGACAACATGGCAATGAGCAAGCTCATCTTCGTATCATGGAACCCAGATTCATCTCCCATCAAAGCAAGGTTCATCTACGGCTCGGCCAAATAGAACTTCAAGAAATATCTAGACCTCAACGCCAAGGATTTGACCGTCACCTCCAAAAATGATGTAAGCTCCTACTAATTTTAGATGACTGAGTAAGATGTTATCAAGTATGTCTCCAAATGATCTCTTTATCTTAGTGATTCTGGCATAATATGCAACGTATATATCCATCATAATCATGACACCAAACTCTATCCGTCCCTATATCTTGCTCTCAAGGCTACTGATCCAATCGAACCATTGAATTGGCTCAGATTTTATACGACTAATGTATTGACGAATAAATAGCATGTTATATTTGCGCAATTAAATATGACAAATATGATAACTATGAAATAAAGTCAGCTGCGAGTTTCTTATCTCTCGGATGCCCTAGAATTTATGCAGATTGTCGTTTGCTTTGAATAAAATCGATGTGAATGATATTTTTATTATTTATAGGCGAAGGGGAGTCGAAACTAGGTAACCTGGATTATAGTAACTCTCATGGATAAATATATCTATATAATATATTGAATAAAGATGTTTCCACGATACGATACATAATACGACAATACAAATCACTGAAATTTCTTTTTGTTGTAACTGTTGTTTTAATTCCTTTTACCCTTTTAGTTATCTATAATTGTGTAGGTCAATGTCGACAGAATACGGTTTCTATAGACACTTTTCTCGAACTATATCACTTTCATAATACTTTGTTGCTTAAACTTGAGCTAATTGTCAGTCTTTTATACTTTGCTTTCATTCTAATTATATAAGGCTTCGATTTTATTTTAAATGTATTCAGTTGGGTTTATTTTCTTATCGAATTAGTTTATATACAGGACAGTTCGGGGTTCTAGGGGTTGGGGTTGGGGTTGGGGTTGGGGTTGGGGTTGGGGTTGGGGTTGGGGTTGGGGTTGGGGTTGGGGTTGGGGTTGGGTGGGGTTGGGA
>NW_028282112.1:0-55757 GCF_059751285.1 Brachycentrus maculatus
TGCACCATCGCATAAAGATAGATAGCATGATGCATATATAAGTAGGTAAATCCATATTAATATAAATATCAGGCGATGAGTGAGAAGACGAACGAGCTAATTATAAACGTGAGGGAATACTTGCAGGCGGGGTAGAAAGAAATTCATGAGTCTCTAAAGAGCATATAAAACCAAATTGACGATAAAAACCTCGAAATCCGGCAGATCTTCGCCTAGAACCTGCAGCCGGTTATCGAGCATTTCATAAAGTATCAAGAGATTGTCTCCAGGCAGAAGAAGCTGGACATCCTCTGCGAAGATTTCGATAAAAGAATCCAAAAGACACAAAGTCTCAGCCAGTATGACGAGCAAATGATTGAAAGAGGATAGAAAACTATAAATGCCCTCAAGCTGAAGAGGGAGTAGTTCTCTATATACAAGGTAACCATTCCTATATCGCAGACGGGCCTCGTAAACCTGAAGAAGATCGTTATGAATATCTCCGAGTAAAGGTATAACAACGCGATCAAGATACTGAACATCTACAGGGCCTCTTAGCCGACTGGGGACACTCCTCTCAAAAGAAGCCTGCCGATCATTATGAGCAAAATCAGACTGCACATGGTCAAACTGGCCTCCAATTTTTGGCAGCTCAACACTTCGCGAATGCTCGAAATCGGCACTCTCTGCTTGAACAAAATTTAAATGAGCACCAATTAGAAGACGAATATTTATCAGGCCTTTTTCGGCCGCAACTCCTCCAACAACCGAAATAGCCTCATCAGGAAATCTAGCATTGGTGCATCAGTCATCGGTAACGAGGGCAAAAACGATGCCCCGATGAGGTTCATGAAAAAGGTGAGCGACTGCGAGGCCATCCAGAGGTATACCATCAGGCTGAATGTAGAGATGAACAGCCTTAAGCAAATGAAACAAATGTGCAAATAGTTGGGGGAAGATGAAACCTTCACGGAAATAATAAATAAGTAAAGTCGAAAAATGGTGAACAAAATCATGGAAGAGTGCCCATGCGAGGATGAAACGGACCTTAAAAAATTGTTGTCTCATTACATTGGCTTCCTACTTTTCAGGAGGGAAGTCAATGCGTTTTTCAGGGTGGAGGGCGAAAACATGCTCCTGCTCGGGCAGGTATACGAGAGCATTGGACAGCAAACGAAAACACTGTTAAAGCAGCCCGATAATGCCCAGCAGACTATGAAAATAAAGGAGAGTTTGGATTTATTCCATAGGGTTCTCTAAATCGTGGACTTGGATTCAAAGAAGGACCAATACTCCAAAATCCTATCAGATATCTTCGTGATATACTGCAAATTTAGTTTAGAGCAATACGAAGCCATCATCATCGAAGAAATCAATCACGACACCCTTGCCGCATATTGCTCCTCAGACAAAAGTGAGAGAAAAGATTTGGAAAGGATCTTGTCGGTTCATCCTAATAACAATAATTCCTATAACTTCACTTCCTTCGTTGTGTACGTGGTCCAGGTTTTCAACCAGTACTATGATCACATGATTTCGTTCGTGAAGGACTCCGATCTGAATAAATCGCAGCTTCATGAGCATTTATCATCACTATTCGAAAGAATCATCGCGATTTACGGGGGTTCACTGATTCTAAAAAATCACCCACTGTAGATTGCCCAAGGAGAAGTGAATTTGAATTATTGTGAGTCTGCCTTCAAGTATTTCTCAAACGAACTCGAGGCCAAGCATTAGTACATCAGAATATGCGAACTCACCTACAAGAAGAAGATGGAACAGGTCACTATCGAATTGCGAAGGTGTATGAGGGAAATCGTGTAAGAGAAGATCGCAATGATGATGCTCAGCTACTAGTCCAGCCATATTTGGGAGCCGGACGAAATTAACAATGAGCCCAATAATTTCATCCAATGGATGCTCGAGTTTATCAAGGAAACGATCGGCTTCATGAAGCAGAGCTCCACCACGACCCACTAAGAAATGATCTATGCTTGGATGGGGCACATTTGCCGCTTATACTGGTAGTATTTCGAAACATGCACCGAGTTCACGCTGTTGACTATATACAACTTGGAGTTAGACTTGCTCCTGATTTACAAATACATCGCAAACAATTTCGACTATTTCCCTGGGCTCGCTGACAAGTTTGAATCTCTGCACGAGTTTTATTCTCTGATGCTAACCAACAACTTTCAGGACCTGCTGGATCGCCAGAAAAGATAAATCTCGTACTCCAATTTGGACCTGCATTTGCTCTTATCCATTTTAAAGAAATACAAGAAGGCAAAGAATAACGGAGGCGGCAAGGTGAGAGACCTCAAGAAAAAGGAAGTTGAAGCTGTTGTCAAAAAGCTATAAAATGATTATAAATGAACGGGCATCGATTCTGCTCAATCTTCACAGTGATGAGCATAGAAAATGTAAATGTATCTCTAAATCACCATGAATCCCAACCCCAACCCCACCCAACCCCAACCCCAACCCCAACCCCAACCCCAACCCCAACCCCAACCCCAACCCCTATTTTATATTCTTTTCTTTTCCAATATTTGTGATAATGGTAAATAATGGGATTAGAATTGTATTGATATATTAAACAATATTAATATAATTATAACCATAGCTCGAGCCATTGAATGAAGTGGGCTTACGAACTCGCTTCCATGGCTCGACCAATTGCTCCCATACCAGTGAGCACTGCATTTGTGTTAAGCCTAAAGTTCTCAATAAAATTAGGACAGACGAAATGCAGAGATTGACGAGCTTATTAAGGAACTTATTTTTTATAAATTTGTTCTCCCTCAAGCTCCACATACTTGCTCAAAGCAACCCTCTGTTTGAAACACCTATATAAATATATCTATCTGAAATATATCGTTGAGAAGCAGATCGTCAACTGAAGCTGGCTTGAGGGGTTGATAATTAAAGGGTTTTCCGCCATGCCATGCCCAAAATAATAATCAAAGTATAGGGTTAGGGGTATTTTAGTATGGCAGCTATATGCAGGATGGATATTATTAAGTTGAGACAATTCAATCATCTTAGAGGTAGTATAATCATTCCTGAACTTCTTGTTCGATTTCCATCCTCGACTCTTATGTGGTCATAGACATATCGTTTTCGATCAGTAGGAATTTCATTCTCAGCTGGGAAACCTTACTCTTGGATATGATATTTTGCAGCATTTTTGTGTTTTTCTAAATAAGCAGAGTGTTACCTTGAGCTTTTATTTGACGATGTAGCGCTTGATTTTGTGTATGGCCTTGGAGAGGTTGATCTATTGCAGGAGGCTGATGTCTTTAGGGATTGAGTCGATGTGGTTCAGCCACAAATGGTTCGTTACCTACTTCGCAGTCGGCCGCAGTTCTGGATCCTTGTTCAAAATCATTTTCAGCAAATCGATTGCTTTTGAACTAATTGTATTCCACATTTCCTCTGGAAACTACAGTTACTCATTTTGAATGTTATCAATCAGTGATTCGTTGTCCCCCTCGAATGGATGGTAGCCAGTCAGCAAGTAGTACATGACAACTCCAAGACTCCATATGTCTACTTTTTCGTCGTAGGGCTTTTGCTCCCAAATCTCTGGCGCCATATAGATCGGAGTGCCACAGTTGGTGGTGAGCATTTCCTCAGACAGGATCTTACTAATGCCAAAGTCGGCAAGTTTGAGCGTAGCATCTGGCCCTTTCGTGGTCATCAGTAGATTTTCAGGCTATGTGACATTATGGTGTACTTTGATATCTCGATGCACGATATTAAGTTCATGACAGAACCGGACGGCGTCGACGATTGATTTCATAAACTCCCTGCATTAACACACGTAACTACCTGACTTCTATTTCACTAAACTTGGTCCTATTGCCGATCATGTTGTAGAGTTCGCCGCCCTCCATGTACTCGAGCACAAGGATGATATTATTCTCGTCTTCGAGAACATCGTAGATGTTGACGATGTTGGGGTGATCGAGGCGGATGAGCATATCAAATTAATTTTTGGCCATGCGCCGTTCATTCTCGTAGACTTTGATGGCAAACTGCTGCTGGGTGTCCTTCCTGATGGCCCTCCGCACTGTGCAGGACGATCCATCTACATTAAAGATCGACTACGGCCAATAATTTATTTAATATCGTAGCACTATGTTGTGACCTCCATAAATAATCAATTATAGAGAGCCACCTTCATTGCCATCAAAATATTAGAATGTATTTCCGTCCGCATCGCCCCATTAATTATAAAATATATAAATCCGCTTTCTCGTGCGATCAGCCTGTAACAATATATTTCACTTTAAATACTTATCTCCATGAATCCACTTTGCCTCAGCCAAAATTTCAATGCCAAAAATTAGCTAACCCTCATTCCAAACCAACAGCCACTCACCCCAAACCAATAAGACCAAATCATCAAGATCGAATCACCCTTCCTAAATGCCAATGCCGAAAACGAAAACCAACAGTTGTATTTGCTGGAACTTCAGATGCTTATCAAGAGTAATGACCTCATTATGTCGCAACTATCCTGCGCCTTTGAATAGAAAAAGATTATCATGAATTTAATTATGAATGCCCAAAGGAGATAATAGGAACAGGATGACCAGCCGCAAGAGAAGAAAACCCGGTGTTCAGGCCAGTAGGTCCGAAAAAGATTCAGCTGCGCCGAGAAGAATTGCCAGAAGTCCTATGGGACTGAAGCATCTCTAGCCCAGCATATCCGGCTGAAGCATCCTCGAACTAACTCGCATGAGCCCCCGTTCACTGATAACCCTTGTTGAAGGTCGCAATTGTTGTATTAAAACAGATCACATTCGAATTATCGATATCAAATATGGCTTGTGGGTTTGGCGTTCACATTGACTATAAATGCTTATGTATATTAATGGAACGAATAAATCGAATTATCTGGAATCATTGAATCATTAATTGTCCTTGACTCGAGCTTGAACAATTTTAGCCTGCGAGACGGCCGTGAGTAAGGTGAAAAACACCTGCCCTTTGTCATGATTGTTTTCCCATGCTTTCCTTAGCTCTTCGCAAAGTTCTGGGTCATTCACTGGCAGCTTCATGTCTTCTTTCAAAGTGCCATCCTCGAGTATCAATGACACAAAGTCATCTTCTGAAAGGTCTGCAACTTCGTATTCGTTCTTGTAGACGAGGGGAACTCGGACATTGGCCGATGTTGTGTAGGAGTCCTCATGTTTTTTATTGGTGAAGATGTCAGTGCCGACGAGCGTGGCCTTGGCAGAGCCGTGCTTTCCTGGCTTGGCTGTGGAGTATTCGATGACCTTGCATGGGAATCCCTTCAACATGCAGTAGCCTCCCTTTTTGATGGAGCCTGCCTGGCATGGGACTGTGTCGGTGGATCCTGAGTCACCCTGCTCGAATTCTTCTTGGTCTGACATTGTGTTGTTGAACTGAATAATAAGAGATATATTAAATGTGAATTATGCGTCATTAAATCTGGATTATAATTAAGATAAATGCTTATTTTTTAATCAAATACGTATATCTCGCGCCTCAACAAATACAAATCCACTCCTCTATCCTGCATGAGTCCTTATTTATTATATTTATTGCTTGTTGCTTCACACCCATCATCATCATTTATTTAAACATGAAGAAGCCACCAGCTCAAGATTATATAGACTCGATGATTCGAATTGGGCAACTATATAATTTATTTAGCCCCTGAGGATGTTTTAAGAGCGATATAATTTAGTTTCGCATAAGTACATGATGTGACTTCTCAGTAACTGTAGGCTCAACTTTGATGATGATCATATTTTTCGATATGCTTAGCCTACTTCTCTTATCTCCAGGATTATGCACTTTAAACATGCAACAATTAATTCGCTACTCAATCAAATCAAATAAATAGCTTTGCCCAAGTGGATTCAGAACCATTTGATGCAAAAATTATTAGCAATATAATAATGCAATCTATGTTTATCTTTGCGAGCAATGAGGCATTAAACTGTTGAACAGTTAAACAATTAAACAGTTAAATAATTAACATAATTAACACAATTAAACAATTAAAAATCCACACAGTTCATGACAATCATGACTATGCAACACGCACTATAACGAATTCTGAGCAAAGAAAGCCAGCGCATCACATCGATTCATAAAGTCAAAAGCATATAATTTACTAATTTTATTGATTAAGTGAGATGAAATGACTATTGTTTTTTGCCAATAATTTGTTTAGAACAGTATCCGTTATTTTGCTTCTGTATTAAATTTAGTATTTGCTGGAAAACTCATTGATTAATGCACAAATCAAGCAAAGAACAGCTTCTTTTTTCGATCCCGTAATTTCTGAGTAGTCAGAATACTATCGTGTAGCTCTAGGCCCACTCGCACTTGCAGAAATGCCCAACCTATCATAGCCTCCGAAAAGATCTTGCGGTTTTGTTGAAAGAACTTAATGCTCAGTAATAAGAAAGAAAGGCTATCGAAACAATCGCCAAGATTCATGAAATAAAGGAAGAACATTTGAACCCAATTTACTTGAGCATCGTCTACTCGAACGAAGCACACTAAAAATAGTTTCCGAATTTAACAGCCCCTTCGAAAGTTTGCAATAGTGAACTGCCCAAAGAATAACTAGAAACCTCATCATCATAATTGATAACGTCCTTCTATCGGTCTTCTCTGCAAGATTTCGTTTGCCAGTCTCATGAGACTCCTCAACCCATGTCTATCGGGGAGATTCCCTGTTTCGCCAAGATGAGGCTCGAACAAAGCCATATAATCAAAGAGCATTTAAGGAACATCATGGCGTATGAGAGCGAGAAAGATCGCATTGTGGAAGAGATCATCGCTTTGCCTCATTAATAGTTCGTTGAGTTCATGGAAAAAAGAAACTGCGATGAATCCTATAGATAATTCGTCCACGAGAACTCCCCCATTCTGAATCTTCTTGACTAAATCGGCCGCATCATCAGCCAGTCGAAAAAGCTCTTCCAGGAAGTCTCCGAAATGGAGAAGAAGTGGTAGAAGGACAGCGAAATTTTAAATATGGGGTCGGGACAAAATGAATAAATCAAATCTTTCATTACAAAAATAATAAGCATCAACCAATTGGACCATCTCGAACGTATGGACAAACTGAAACACGATATCAATCTGTAGAGGAGGCCCAATAAATTAGGAAAGGATCAAAGAATATGCTCTTCCTTCATTTATAGATATGAAAAATAAAACTCTTCGAGTGCAAATGGAAAAAAGTAGGGAAAAAGAAGAGAAGTGAAATACAATAAAAAATAGCACAACGCCGGTTTTTGCTCCGAAAAATGCACTATATTCTGAATTAATTAGCAAACCTATTATTATTATCTGCTTGCATATTAAATCTATTGCTATAGCATCAATTTAATGAGTTCGACAAAAATGACTAAAATATGCCTCTTTATATTTTAATTCATTGGACCAATTTCCACACAATTATTCGATTATTGCAGCAATTGATAATCTAAAATTGAAAGTCAGGAATCATATGCTATCATTAAGCCAAGTAACAAGATGAAAAGAGAATTATGAGTCTCAGCGAGGGATTGATTTATTGCTGATCTAATCGAGTGTTTATCTTGGATTTGATTGAGTATTTGAAAAATATATAAAATTCGATGGTATTCGGATATGAATCGCGCTTAATTATAAATATAAACAACAACTTTCTTTGAGAATGTTCGAGGATTTAACTACCTTTGTTATTGACATTGGAACTCACAGCGCACGTCTGGGCTATGGCGGTGACGACTCACCCAAGGTTATTGTGCCTTCCTACATCTCCAAAAAGGCAACAATGGGAGAATAATAGGGCAGCACGTGGGTCGGCTCCAATTGTTTAAGCATCGACCGAACTGACATTGATATTTAAAGCATCTTCCGAAAGAAGGGCGATTAAATTAGCTACACAATCGACCCGTTAAACTATGAGAAATACTTATAGTGTTTATTGAAGCAGGAGCTAAAGATCAATGTGGGCGATTACTCCCTCCTATTTTCCGAAGAAGTGAATTTGAAGCAAAGTGAGCTACTCGCACAGAGGGAAGCAATTGCGAATATCGCTTTTGAAAAGCTGAACGTTTCTAATATCTTTTTTCTGAAATCTCCAGTCCTGGCATGTTTCGCAACGGGCAGATCTTCTGCTGCTGTTGTGGATTCAGGGGAGCATTCGACAAGGATCACAACAGTCCACGACGGATTCGTGCTCAACAAAAACTCCAAAATTATAAATTCCGGTGGCAGCCATCTGAGCAACGAGTTCAAGAACTATGTCTCCAGACTCGCTGGAAGCCCCCTCAAATCACGCTTCGATCTCAAATAGGCGCCATACACTTAGTCTTTTTTATAGTTTCACCGACACCAACTCATCGAAGACATCAAGCAGCATTGCACGCCCTCAGCCAACGTGGAATAATGCTCATAGCTCGAAGTCATTAGTTATGAACTCCCAGACAAACAGATTATAAAAATTGATAAAAATTAGATTAAGAATTCGCTAATTTCCTCGAACCCCTAAGGGGAGGAAAACTCAGTGCCATTTTCAATCGTGGAAGTTATCAACAACTCCGATATCGATATAAAAAAGTAATTGTACTCCAATATCTTGATGACAGGTACATTTTTTATGACTTAGGTGGAAATTTCTTGTACAATGGCCAGTCCTTCCCCAACCAGGTTATCTCTCGGGTTTCGGCCCTTGCACCTCCAAACGCAAAGATCAAATCAGTCAGTCTATGCTCAAATTCCGAAAGAAAATACTTGAGTTGGATCGGAGGCAGCATTGTGAGCTGTCTTTCCTCCTTCCAGAGCTATTGGATCGGGAAATAAGAGTATAAGGCCTCAGGCGTGAATGTTCTCTAAAAGAAATGCATGTGATCAGAGACTATTTGTCAATTAACTCTTCTCCTCAATTCAATGAATTATATTATTCTTTTGCTTAAGTTAATATGATTCGAATGCGCCAAAGGATATAGACAATAATAATTACAAAATATCACCAACTGCCCCGCCTCATCTTAACACTGAGATCGCAGTCTACTTATTTTTATAGCTGGCAACATCTTGATTTTCAGGTAATTTCCAAAATCGAATTGTTTGATCACCGGCCCCAGTTATAATCGAATTGCTTCTTGGCTCGCATGTGAGGTAAAGCACTCTCTTGCTGTGTCCGATGAGACTCGACTACTTTTTCAGCACATCTAAAGTATTATTCCAGATGTTTGTTTCAAATTTATTGAACCCGTGCGAACTAACAAGTTTTTGGCCTTCGTCCATAAATATTAAATTGCAAATTTGGGAGCCGGTGTCATAAGATTTGACAATTTCGTTTGTTTGAGTATTGACAATTCTGATCGTGCGATCTTCAGTGCCACCTCCTGTTGCCAATATGTTTTATTTCTTAGGATGCCAAGCAATACCCTTGACAGCTGCTTCGTGCTTTAGGACAAAAGTGGGCTTCTTTGATTTCGCAGGCTGGAGCTTTATGGACTTTAGAGACCAAACAGCCACACTTTTATCGTTGGAGCCTGAAGCAACATACTCTGATGAAGAGTTCACTCCCAAAGAACATACTTACTCCTCATGAAATTGATAACTCGCAATCCTTTTATGCGATCGAGTATCATACAAGACAGTCTTGCAGTCTCTCCCTCCTGAAATTAAGCAGTTAGAACCCCATGCCAAGACTCCAACTCTGCCCTCATGCGTGACTGATGAGTCTAGAAGCGCATGCTTTTAGATATCCCAGATTTATATGCACCCATTTTTAGTCCCACAGGCTAAAATATTCTACTGAATTGGATGCCATTTAATGGAGGTCGGAATTTCGTCTTCGAAGTTCATTGAGTGGTTTCTTATTCTGTTAATTTTGGTTTTTCCTGGAGTCCACAAGTAAATCCCTCTCGATAGCCCGACAGCTAGGACTGAAGTCTGCGCGGAGCAATCGATTAAGCTCACGTAAAAGTTATCAGGCAACGATTTGGCTTCGAGTATTTTTTAGCATTTGGTAATAAGAGTTGGTCCATCGAGCAATTTGCTGGGGTTTATGTGAAACTTCTTGTGCATGATGTCGGATTTGGCAGTCGTGTACTCCCAGAACTCCTTGCTGGTCTCATTCTATGACATTTTGGTGTTGATTTATTTTTTTATTTTTACTTTGCAGCCTGAGTAAAGATCTGTCAGGCCGCATAGTTGGGCCTTTTGCGAGTTGAGCTGGTCAACTTTTGGGTTTGCTTACAAGAGCAAGTTCCTGTATAGTTTGATGAGTTGCGAATCTGTGTCTAGGAGTGTGACATTTCCATTGATGCGAAACTTATCAATGGGTTCATATTTGTAAGAGTAATACTACTTGGGCCTGTTTTTTTTCTCAAATATGAACCTATCCATCTATGGGAGATTGACTTTATATGTCAGGACGGACTGTGGAGAGGAAGTTTGGGACATTGCTAATCTGCTAGGATATTAGTATTTATTATAGTCCTTAACAAATAGTATATTAGTTATAATGGAATTGCAAGCGTTTATTCAAAATAGCAACTTCACTTACTCATTGCTAAAATGTGACAATATCGAAACGGCTCCGTCTATAATCGGTGGATGCATCCATTCATGCGAAATCGCCGAATTATGAAACATAGAATCGGTTATAATAAAATAGGAATTCCATATATAACTAATGGAAAATGGGAACTTACTTATTCCCGTGTGCTCGTTCACACTGGCTTCATGCACAGTCGGTTACCGAATGAAGAATACCAGCTCTTTGTCTACTTTAAGTAATGAGAACAGCAGGTTCAAAAAGGAACTCGCCCCCAGATTCATCCAATAAGCAATTTATAAACGAAACAGGAATATGCTCGTCACAAACCCCCTTTCCAAATAGCCTCAAATGTCTTCCAGCTGCATTTTGAACAGGATAAATAGCTACAAATAAACAGTTCCTCTTTATTAGGTCAGGAAGTAGAGCGATAGATGCTCTCTGAAGTACAGGAAATCAAAAGCCTCCTTCGAGTAAAAATAGCTGCTCATTCAAAGATAGCAGGAACAGTAGAAAGAAAACGGGAAAATGTACTTCGGTGAAGCCGGAATATAAATTATTGCCTCTGCAAGTAATTCTCTTGATGGCACCAATTAGATTAACGATGGATACCGAGAGTCTTTATTATCTGGAGCAGATACCAAATACCGAAAAGAAGATCGCAGCCAGGTCTCGACTGACTTTTTTAATTTCCGGAAATCGTCAAAGAATTCTGTTAATGATCTGATGATGACCCACAAACATGGATATTTTTCATCTATTCTGAAGCACGAGCCTCAAACACCAGTCTCTCAGAGCCATAATAGTTCTCAAGGCCTCATTCAACAGTAGGGCTTCTACGCTAAAAGTTTGCTATTGTAAAAGTCTTTAGTACAATAGACCAAAGTGGTCTCACCAAAAGGCTCATTCGCCCTAGGAACCAGCATTTTGCTCAATAAGAAAAGTGCTTCTGAGCAGTCCCCTCTCGATATTTCCGAGGAGTGTAGCAGTTCAAGATCGAACGAACAACCTATGTTCTATCCGTCTCCCCACAAAGAAGTCTCGATATATGGAGACTATTGGCCTGTTGAGCGCACCAATTCTAAAGAAGGCTCCGCTTTGAGGTCAATCATCCAGAGCAACCACGAGAAAGTGCACACAAACATGCTTTTGCAAAATGCAAACCCTTCAAATTATCATCTTTCCCAGGCCGAGCCAACTTGCAAGTATGGAAAATAGCAGTGCACAGTAATAGAATCCAATCAATAAATTATGGCATCTTCGC
The DNA here is from genome assembly GCF_059751285.1 of Brachycentrus maculatus. NCBI lineage: Eukaryota > Metazoa > Arthropoda > Insecta > Trichoptera > Brachycentridae > Brachycentrus > Brachycentrus maculatus. Next base: position 11,796 of record NW_028282112.1, read on the forward strand.
ACGGGCACATCAGCAGCTTCAGCAGAAATGAGTCTGGAGTTGAATAGGTGAAAGACTTCAATAGAAATGGGAATAGAGTGCAGAAGGCAGAGCAACGCTGCCAAACCTACCACAATAAATATTCACAGGAGAGATAGTGTGGGCTCGGGGTCCTAAACATTGCTGATACAAACGTGAAGAATCATGAATTCTCTAACGCGTTGTAACTCTCTCTCGTTAGGTGCAATAAAAGGTTTAAAACTCTAAATGTCATGTCTTATAAGCAAATCGAATAGAGCTTTGACGATAATCGAACATCCTCGAACCATGTTTCGATTGTTGATAGTTAATGCTTGACTTCCAATTTCAAGAGAGGAATCAAAACTGAGAAGGAGCTTCTATAATTATATAAGTCCTAAAAAGCAACAACCGGCAACAATGCTTTTAGCCCCCTAAACCTAATGACCGCCAAAAACATATCGATGGAACAAATGCGGCCTAGGCCTCAAGAACTATCATGAATATAATTATTCCAATCTCATCCAAGTTACACGCATGCACCAATTTCAGTTAAATATGACTAATATCTATCAATCTTTCTACTATATTCATGTGTATTATGTATCAATATAAATATATGCGTAATCTATCATAAAATCTTACTCACTCTGCACCTCCTCGTTTTGGAAAATTGCCCTAAATTGTCGATGTTATCATATTTCAAAGGAGCAGTTTTACAGCTTTCGTTCAGCACTAGCATCGCTTAATTCTTATTGCATTTCTGGTTGCGACTCTCTGGGGGTTTTGAGTGACTCTCGGATTGTAAATGCAGCTCCTCGATTTCCTCATAGTTCTACTCGGCTTTATTTTTTATGTTTTATTTGGTTTATTTTGTCTTCTTGATAACGTGCGCACGAGGTGGTCGGACGGCCGGCAATATGATCTTGGACTTACTTGATTATATTTTGGCCTTCATAATCTCGAAGTTGGGCAGATATATGGTTCCTAGAGCATTCTGGGTTTCTACCGGTTGCTCTTGAAGTGATTACACTGGGATAATTTTCGTGGTCTGAGACCTAAGATTCGGATGACCTGATGATTGTGGTTTAATTCTTGGTGTCTCTCTCTGTTCTCTCTGTGTATGTGGTAGCTATTTGGGCTTGATGCTTGGCTCGAGGAGTGGCTGCTCATTAAGTTGCACTACCTCAACGAAGTTCTGCTCCTTTTTGGGCGTAGTCGTTCCCATTTTATTGATATATTTAACGAATATTTATAATGATAAACATTCCTATAATTACTTAGTATATAGGATCTATTGCATTTGGTTTGTTCGTTGCTAATGTATTTTCGAGGACATTTAATAAAGCAGTAGCTTTATCTAATATTTTCCATCGATAGAACATTCGGGCATAGGCTGTTTTAAGCAAGACTCCCCATATTTAGGCTCTTAGCCTCGGAGGAACAGTTCGAGGGCATGCAAAATGCTTTAAAAATAAACCCTTTCCTATTTATTCCTCTTATTTTAGAATATAGTAATATATTCGAAATCATGCGGACCGAAACTAATAACTATAACTGCAGTCTCTTTGCCATTAACTACATCGTCACCAACACTGATACCAAGAAGCACATGCCCCACAAAGGCAATCGCGATGCAATGCCTAGCACCACTCAGACTAACCAAAATCCACCATCCAAAATTATCGCAGAAAGGCATACATTCATTGAGTCACAGTCTCAGTGTAGAGAAATATAACGCCCACCCTAACTAAGTAGAACATTGATAAGTATAGGGTATTCGCATAATAGTTACAACCCTGTGAGAGGACACTGTGGAAACTATCCTCAAAACCAAAATTACTATATTGAAAAAGATCTCCAGCAGTCAGCCTTGTGCGAAGTTAAGTCGCCTTCACAGACCCGCAACTCATACTTTTCGCACCCTATTATGGAAGAGGGCCATGATGAGTATCAGCATGGGTCTTAAAACGAACAAGAGTCTGAACATGAACATGAATGTGAGTGTGAGTGTGAATGTGAACATGAGTGTGAGCGTGAACATGAACATGAATATGAGCATAAACATGAGCATGAGTTTGAGCATGAACATGAGCATGAGCATGAATGTAAGCTTGAACAATGTGGATGCTGTTCAGATGAGCATGAATTTGAATAGTCACAAAAACAAGGCAGATGCTTTGAGAGCAGGAATGTGATGAAAGTGTACAAACGAAGCAGTGTTAACAATTTAGGATATCTCTATAATGAGAGAAAGAGCAAAACAAATAAAATATCACTAGGCAGGTCGTTCGAAAGCAGTGATATTCAGAACAAGAGCAACCCGAATTCTAACACCCACCACACAAGCACCGGCAACAGGAATTCGAATCAGCGAGAAACCAGGAAAATAGACAAATTCGATACAAATATCTATCATCATCGCCATTAGTATCAGCTGAATGCGCCTTATATCAGTAAGCCAGTTCACAGGCACAAGCATCACCAATCCAGCTTCGAGGGTTTCTCCCATGAACACCCATATTATGTGGGCATGTACAACTAGCATGCCTATTTAATCCACGAGAGACTACGCAAGACCAAATAAGGATAAGTCATTAGAAAATAGGGCAATAACAATGTGGACTGCGAGTGCAAGGAGAATAGTTTGTGCGATAAAAGCAAAAATACTATAAATAGTAAGAACACAATAAACAGTAAGAACACAATAAACAGTAAGAACAGCATTAATGCTTTGCAAAGTAAGCATAATAGATATAGCAGCAACATCCAACAGCAGTCTAGTAATCAACAAATTCAGAGAAGCTCCTCCCCCGATAAGCTGCATACCTTCTTTGGGTACACATCAAAAAATAATATTCCTCACTCCTCGGCCGAGCAGCCTAATCCTCACAATAACAGGAGTGGAGCTGGCAACAGTAGCCATGCCTCCAATAATAGTGGTCACCCGAGTCAACACTCCAAACAGCAGAATCAGTATGAAATGAATGGGCTCTTCAATGAGTTCATCGATGCATCCCGCTCACCAAACAATGCCCCCAACTCTAAAATGATGAAGAAAACTGAAAAAACTCGTAAATACTCAAACGCAATCGAAGCAATGGATACTAAAAATGAGAATTTGGTCAATGAGGTTACGCATAAGAAGTCACTGAAGGGGCTCCCAAAAAATATGGATAAACTAACACCCAAAAATAACGCAAAACTTTCCAATAATGCAAAGAGCGGCCATAATATAAATAGTAATAACAAACTAGGCATAAATCATAAAATTTCATAATGCAAGGAGCCTCATCAAAATAATATAAACCCACTCGGCAAGGCTAATAACTTGCTGAGCAGCAAAATGCGATCATGCAAGAGTAAAAATGGCGAGTTATAATCTGAATCTGAAAATTATCGGCCATGCTCTCAAGGGACAGCCTCCATCCATAGTAACGCCATTAATATGGGGGATACTTCACAATCCCGTAATTACGATTTTGGCCATACCTGCGATCGCCATTCCAATTAGATGCTGAGTTCTTCGAGCGGGTACCTTATGGCCAGCATAATAGGTGGCGCACGGACCCTCAACGAACTGACAAAGAAACAAGTGGATTCCGAATGCGATGAGCATACATCATCGAACCATGTGTCCATATTGCAATCAGATTACTCGATTTTCGACCAGCGCAACTCAGTCGAGTCGGCACAAAGTCCGACTGCAAACCTCACGAATAGCATGAGTATTCACACGCGCATGGACATGCTCAAGAAAATGAACAAGATTAGTATCTTCACTGCTGACAACTGGACCAAGGGGCATAATAATACCCACAAAGGAGATAAAAAGGCTCAGAACTATCATGTCAAGCACCACGATCACATTCTGAGATGAGGAAGTGATATGCAGCTCAATCATATTTCAATTTATACTCAATAAATATCATTGATATTATAAGATCACTAATGCTCGCCAATAAATCAGATCCATTCATTATTTGATTGACACCAAAATGCGATTCACAAAGGCCAAGAACCTTTCGTAGTATGCCTTAGTGTCAATGCTACTAATGTCCCCTCCACCTTTAAACATCTTCTTCAAAGTCAGTTCCGTGTATTTGTTGAAGTTGAACTCTTGCAAATAGTCGATCAGGCTCACGCTATATATTTTGTTGTTTGACATCAAATGGCTGTCTTTAAAGTGTCTCCATTTAATATTGTGCTCCTAAGTTTGCGATTGTGACGACTCTTTGGAGGATTGAATTCTTTTCAATGCTTTGATGCTCTTATTTTAGGCGTTGGAAACACTCGCGATTCCCAAGAGTAGAGAATAGTCCATGATGTTATGATTGCTTAAGAGTGTTACATCAGCCTTAATCTGCTCGAACAGCAATATTTTTTCTTCCAAGGGCAGCAGCAAGAAGGCCTCGTCACTTTTGAGGAAATTAATATCTTTAAAAACTTCAGAATTTGGGTTCTTCACTTATCTCTTGATAGTCGAGCCCTTCAGGTCATACTTCCGATATTTCATCAGCCCCTGATTTTCAAAATACTCAAACGTGTTCTCTAGCATGATGAAATGGATTTTCGATATGCCTGCGATTTAGGCCGAAAACAGTCCGTAAGTCCGGCATAGGATCGACTGCGGGTTCTTTTTTATATGGTCGTAATAGGATGGCAATATTTTAATAAAGACTTGAGTTTCACTCTCCGAAATTGTCTTGATCACTAAACGATTATCGTAGCTGAAGAAGAAAAAGCTGCCACTCGCTCCTAATGACTATCTTGCCATTGCTATGTTTTCGGCGTTGAGATCGATGTCCAGCGCTTTCTTTATTCTTTATGACGTCAGGCCGTCTTTTTTGCGAAGCATGGTGAAGATCGGATGAGCAAATGATTTCACCTTGATCTTGATAGTGTGAACTTAGAGCTTTGGATTATTTTTACTGATGAAGGAGGAGCTCTCGTAGGACTCCACGTTTCGAAATATGTTTTTGCTCTTTTTTTCGCTCGATGCCTTGAACTCTCCTTCTTGTTCTATGGTCTCAACGGCTATCATATCAAGTTTCTTGTTTATTCTGGCAATTTTTCTGATTTGTTCTTCGGTGCCAAATTTTAAGCTATCGTTAATTTCGTGATCATACAAGACACTGCCATTAAACTCATAGTCCATGTTTTCAAACTTGATTTCGGATTTCAGCTACCGTTGTGCCATAACATAGCTGTAAGTGTGCCTGCTCTCGCTGATCGATGACCGAAACTTGATTGACGGGCTTTCTCTTTTCAGCTGGAGCTCGGATGTGAATATTTACTCCTCTTATTGGTCCGCGCATGTCTCTGTGACTATCTGGATGATGTTGGTCACGACAGCCTGATAGTGCAAAATGGAAACTGCATTCGCAAGAGGTAGATTCCAAGCATCATTATCCTGTCTGTTCTGCCGCTTACTTACTGACTCTTCTTCTTCGTCTTCACTGATCGGACTTTGGCTTTGCACAAAATATTTGCATTCGAAGATCATCTGCTTCACTTGCAGCCAGATGTATCGATCAGTCCAAAATCGAACGGCATTTATTAGCCCTCCGGACACCAGCAACGAGACGAATGAGGCTATATTCAATATTGAAAATATTTAAGGCGAGTAGTTGTCGAAGTAAAGCATGACGTTGGCGGCAAGCGGGAAGGCCCATAAAATGACAAAAAACACTAAGATGATGCGATGATGCCGGATGTACTTCTTCCTAATTTCACTATTTTGGGGGGTTTTGAAGCTGTAGATGATGATTACCACAGAAATCACATAAAAAATACTAATGGATATCATCAAAGTCAGCGGGATCTTATAGATCGAGACATTGTGAAACTCGTTGTCACATATTTCTAACTTATGTGAAGCGTACATGCTGTTTCGAGGATTGAAAAGGGCATAATAGTACATAGAAATAGAAAGGCCGCAGCATGGTAATACTTCATGCGTTTTTTCCCAGAAAAAAAGGGCCACTTAATGGTGAGGAACAGGTCCAAGGAGAAGCATACATTGTAAGCGATGGACAGCATCTCCAAGATTATGTAAATGATGAAGTTAAAATCACACAGGGATGACTCGCTCGGCTCCTGCTTCTCATAGAACACGAATATATCGAATATTCTCGTGATCTTTATGAACTCTTCAATGTTGTAGATATTCAGGGCAATCAATATGACGTTGTAGTTTGACAGTGCCTCCAGCAGCGAGATTATCGCAATCAGGGAGTTGGATGGTCATGGCATTTGTTGCGCACATAGTATAATATCGGTATCAGCAAACTGACTGAGTTAGACTCTAATTTACTTAGCGATGACACTACTGCCAGGACAATCAGCCCTATTTCAATCCAGAGCGGAAAAAGGCCGAGGCTTTCATTGACTCCGTCAGTAGGAGGTTATTATGGTATCATTATGTATAATATCAGATAGTATGTATAATATCAGATAGTATCAGTAATGCTAATTGCATAATAAAAGCATTGCATCATAATAAAGTGCTTTGATAGAAATTGAGTAATGTTAGAAATAGAAGCTGCCTGCAGTACTTCCCCGTTTAAATTGCATCGCCGACTTCCCTGAGGACCCCTCCATGCTAGCCCATCTCCCACAGCCAATACATATCCATGTAAAAGAAGCCACTTCAGTTCGCTCGCCTGACTCGCAACAAATGCAGTGCGCAAGAAATATCGCGCATCGAATGCTCATAGTACGGGAGCATTCCGGTAGCCTGAGGGCTAAGTAGAACATCAAGGAGCAAAGCAACTTTCCATTCCTGACCCAGAACAGCACCATGGGCCACAAGAACCAAACAACGGCATTTCTAAATCGGCATAACAATATAATGCGCAACATTTCCAATAAAAAGCTCTCCAAAAATACTAGCCCAAGGGATATAGCGCCAATAGTGGTCAACACCTCCGACATCCAAAGCGACCATAACAGCAGCAATATTTAGTCCAATCAGTCCATCAGAGTAGCCATTCGGGAAAGGATGAATATGCTGGCAACCCAGAAAACCGGCAACAGTACCCTTCGGTTGGGCCTCATTGTGGTGTCAATAATACGAGTGAAAATAGCACCTCTAAGACACATAGCATTACTAAAGCGGACACTCATGACTCCGGCACAGGGCAAAAGAACACGAGGCGCCACAAGCACTCTCAGTAGGACCTTTCCGAAAAGCTGTCAGGAATTGGGGTCAGTGAGTTGTGTTAGAGTTTTGAAGTATATCAAAATGAAAAAGCGAACAGTATCATAACTATCAGAAAACCTCATCTCTCTATACATCACAAATTGTTGCATATACTTTGCTTATGTTCAATTTACCATGAATGAAAGTCAAACACCTTAATGTATAATTTGCAGCAGTCCACATATAAGTCAAGGTTTATAATATATCGGAAGTGAAGGCATTGATCACCGAGGGAAGGAGTGGAAATTATAGTATAGCAATTGTGTAATTATGGAAGAATCCTTTATACTCCCAGTTTGCAGTTAGCTGGAAGACAGACTACGACAACTGACGAAGTCCGGAGACCGACCAAAAATTCTGCACAAGCTATTACTTGAGTTAGAGCGTAAATCTACAGTGTGGAAAAATATGAATATCAGAGCCATTATCGACGGCAATATCCATAAAAACCAGAGCATTCAGTATTGTGCGGCCTCGGTCGTCTCAGCATACATTGTTCATATCTTAGCAAAGAAGAAGAATAAACAGAATAGCAATAACTGTGGATTGGAATAGCCATTTTTGGCGTTGCATGCCAAATACAGCTAATATTGGTAGCTAGCGAGCGTAATATATGCCATGCGTCTTGATATGACTGAGACTGGCAATAATTAGTTAGATTGGATATGCAAAGGACGAAGCAGCGCACTCGAGTGCATAATGAATCGATTGATCGATTCGCAATCGTAAAACCATCATCAAAAGGAACACACTCAAGATATTGTGACAAGCTTCGTCCTGATGCTGGTTGATGTGCTATGTGATAGCAAACTGCTCCTTAAAAATGTGCATGACTCTATTCAATTCGTGATCAACATCATGGCTAATCATCCATTACTAAGCGATGTTAGGATCCCGCGCTGCTAGTATTGAACAACTCGCATCTCATACTCCTGTTATTTATAAACCGAAATCTATCTCTGTATCTATGCATACATTATCACGATTAATGCATAGCTCATTATATATCCATACATATTTATTAATAGAGTGACAATTTGAGGCCGCATTTGCATCATTCGAGTTTCATTTGTTTTCTTGGCAGAGTTTCGAATTCTGAGTGCTTTTATGGGGATGATCGCACCTCTTTGGGCTCTACTTCTTAGCTTCTGATGGCGACGGCCTCAATTTCAACCAAGCTGCCCTTTGGCAGAGATTTCACAGCAAAGGCAGCCCTACTCGGATAGCAATCTTTCTCAAAGTACGAAGCATAGATGTCATTTACGGTCGCAAAGTCAGCAATGTCCTACATTATTATATGAGATACAGTCAGCAAAATTGTGGCTTTGAGGATGCTACTGAATGTACAATTCGCTCCTTTCAAAGCTGCCCCCAGGTTGTTCATAACCTGATGAGTTTGGCCTTCTATTGATGGCTCGTCGATCAGGTTGGAAGAGGGGTTGATGGGGATCTGACCTGAAACGAACACCAGGGTGGAAGAAGGGGGCACGATGGTGGCTGGACTGTATGGGCCGACGGCTTTTGGGAGATTATCCGGGAAGATACGCTCTACTTGGTTATTATGGCTCATTTATATCGGATGTGGATTTACTATATTATTGTAAATCTATGCAATTATATATTCTCGATAGCTTAAATAGGAAACACGGCCTTCATCAAATTATATATTAATTAGTGCACTTATCTGATTGTGCTCGCGCTTTATTAGATTGATACTATGAGCGGAATTTATTTAGGTAGAACTTATTATAGATTATCTTTTGCCTCAAATGTAGGAGCTTCGGCCAGAACTTGCAACTTGCAATATATTCACTTGTCTCGAAAGTGCGCCGTAATTTATTTCGGCCCCCTCGATCCCTATCTCCTCTCAGTCGGGCAAAGTCCCCAAAGTTATTGAGTCCTCGAAGCGGAGTTTAAAAAGATCACCGATGAAGATACTCACATAACTCGAATCAATCAAAACAAGCATAAAATAAGCCACAACTGCAGAGAATAAAACATTAAATGTGCCACTTCCGAAAAAACCAGTGCATCGAAGAGTGGTAACCAATACATTTATACCACCCATGCTGGCATCTCCTATGAATTCACCGAAATTAGCTTCATGGAGCATGGGCAGTGCGCAATCAGACATCAAGAGCATAGAATGCATTGCGGCTCGGCCATCGGTTTTGGAAAATACATATAACTTCAGAAGATCACCAAATATAAATTGGAATCAGCCTGCAGGGATATAATCGAATTACAGGCATGCTATTCATGGCCTTGAAAATCGAGGCCGCCTTAACGAATGGGAAAAAAATTCGTGGCACAACACAGTATCCACATAAGTCTCCAGCACTCGTATTTTCTCCGAAAATCCCATCTCACCCTATCGACAAGCGAACACTGCCTGCAAAAATAATCACTTCCCTGCAAATAATAATGCCGTAGGAGGAAATATTTACGATGGTCACAAGTAATACCCTGAAAGCATGGAAGATAAAAACCGACCTCATTAAGATGCGTATTTTAGCCAAGAGGAGCAGCCAAAGCTACTGCATAAAGCTGTGTCTGAAAGGAAGCTAGCATATAGTTTTTTCGAGGAAGAGTCCAACGGAGAGTCATTCGTGTATGAGTCGCACATGAAACTTGGACAGAGGAAGTTGACCTCTTTGTTTTGATAAGTTACATATAGTATATTATGATGCAATTTCCTTGCTTTGTGATCAAAGTGTCGAATGAAGATGAAGAATCATTAAGTTAATAATCTCTCAAGTCTGCAATTTCGGGCAGTTAGCAACCTCTCATATATCAATTACTAATGCAGATAGCAAATACAATTATAGGATGCAATAAATTCAACTTGCGCTGCTGTACTTTTAGCGCTAATGCTGCATTCTATAATGTAGTTTTATTTAATATAAATTAGACAGGAGTATGAGTATGGATTGCTAAAATTATAAGCAGATCAAAAGAATCATCTAATGCTCAAACGAGAAGCTTGATCTCTTCTGGAAATAAAAGCTCTTCAAGAAGCATGCTGACGAGAATTCCTTCCGGAAATCAGCATGTTCCTGTTTTGGGTGTTTTGGCAAGAATGGCACACTGCTCTGCGAGGAACTTCTCGCAATTATTAAGAGCCAGCATATGGAGAAAGACTTTTTTGTCAACGTCTCGTGAGTGATGGTTTATCAGAGGATTCTCTTTTTATTAGCTGTCACTATTTCATATGCAAGCAAAGCTAAAATTAATTTATTACTCAGTCGATATTGGCAAAATGATTGAAATGTCTGATTAAGCATTCTACGAGTAGAGTTTTTAGTTTAATTTGATTTACAATTGCACAATTTATTTAAATTTCAACAAAACTGGAGTAGATTCCCAACCATCAAAGCACTCAAATCAAATTGAATCAACACTAGGCGCGTTGATTCACTTTTCTGTTGCATGTCATGCCATTGAATCATAAAAATATCTGATTATTTGCATGTATAAAATAGCCTGGTTTTATTGATATTATTCTACATTTATATTTATATATATATGCTAACAGCTCGTGCTGAAGGGTTTTCCATAATTCTGTGCGTATTTATAGCATTGACATTAGATTATCGCATTGGTGGGGTGTCTAAACAAATCAGACTACAATGTGCTGATCGGGTTAGGCTTGCTCTTACTAGGATCGAAGCATTCATACTTGCAGCATTTAGTGTCCGTACTCTTGCTTTTATCGTAGTTCTACATCATGATAGCACTAACAATTGGCGTCGATATAATTTCGATAGTTCTGCTCACTGATCTGCCAGTTTTCTTCAGATACGTGGTCCCTATTTTGGAGATAATTTGCAAGATTGTGGTAATTGCCGCGTTGTTTATGAAGTCGGTGCAAGATAAATCCAAGATTATCAAGGAGCAGGAACAGAGAAAAGTCCCAACCCCAACCCCAACCCCAACCCCAACCCCAACCCCAACCCCAACCCAACCCCAACCCCAACCCCAACCCCAAACCCAATGCAATGCAACTTAATACAATCTACAGCCTATTCAATATGCAATATACAATATACAACATATAAAATCTACAATATACAATATATAAAGTATATACAACTTATACAATCGAGAACCTATACAACCTAATACAACCTATATAAATATATAATCTATAATCTATACACCAATTGGCGTTTACTCAAGAGAATCACTCGAAATGATAGTAAATAATTGAAGCACATATATATTTTATAATGATATACTCTATATATTACAATAATGCCACTAAATCACGATTGTGCTTTCATCAATAATAAAACGTGTCTTTAACTTTGTGCCTAATTTAGTCTTCTTCTTTCAATGCGTTCTTGAACCCATCGACCTTCTTGCTGAGGAGGTTATAGATCTTCAGCTTCTTTTTAATCAACGCCTCCAGCTTATCCACATACGAGTCAATATCGTAATCGACATACCCGACACCCTGCACTTTCGATATCAATTCGCTTTCAAGAGTTAACAGCTTTGCATCTTACTTGATAGCAGCCATGTGGGTTGCAAACACTTCTTACTGCTCCTCAAGAATATTGGTTACTTTTTCCTGGAAAGCAAAATACTCGTCCTTGTCTGCGCCTGTCATTGTCCTTTTCATATAGTTAACATCGTCTTTCACTTTTTTTCTCTTTTCTTCTCTGATTTAGTCTTCAATGTCGATTTACTCAATTATTTCCTGTTTTTTTTTGTTATGGTTTCCATTGTCGCCTGCATTGCTAACCCCGTTCGAAGATACCGAGGTGCTCGGCTGGTTTTTGCTGCTGGAGGCAGAACTTACTGACTTTTTAACGGACGTTGATCTTATAGCTTTTTATTTCTACTTTTTTTCTTCTCTTTCCTTCTTTTCCTCTTTTTATCTTTTTTCATCTTCCGGTTTCTTTTTGGGAGGCTCCTATTTCTTCAAGTTTACGCCTGAACCGTTGGAAGTGTTGTTATTGGCTTTAGGAGGGGCTTTGTTCTGGGGGATGTTTGCAGCTTTTGAATTTTGCTTGCTTTCTTCAGACTTCAAATTGATGTTCTTGGAGGAGTTTATTTTCTGAATGCTCTACTTAGAAAAGGAATTGTTTATGTCCTTATCGACGCTATCATGCTTCCTATTTTATTCCACTACCTTGTTGTACATTTCATGGAGTTCAGAGTTATCTTTGAGCCTGTCTGCGTAACGAAGAGTGTTGAGACTGTGATCTGCCGAGGAAGACCCTGGAGATACGCAGGCTATCATAACAACTCTAGATTTCTGATGCTTGTTAATAAATGAATCTCGAAGGATCAGAGTTAGTTTTGATGCTCGAAAGGGAACATGATCAGCCTTTTCATCCATGGCTCTAATGCATTACTTTAAGGCGAGCAAGCTAAAATATAATGGAAGAATACCTTTTATTAATTTCGGCCCCTTCCATTCTTCTCTGCCTGTTGTTGCTTTGAGTGTCTTGAGCTCTCTCGCTGCCTGCCAAATCGACAAGAACAAGCTTCCCGATTTCTTAGTTTCCCTTCTTGACATAGATTTGGCAAATAGCATGAGATCTGGACGATGTATCGTTTGCCACAGTGGCATGCGTGGTTCGAGTGGAGTTAGCGATGCTCATGATTTGTAGCAGAGTCTTCGCATCAGTTGCCTATTTTTCAGCTAGGCCTTGAATTTGGATATTATTCGACTTATCCTAGAGGATATTCAAAGCAGCTTTATCATTCAGAAGATCAAGACATCGCCCACCATATATTTCAAAGAAACTCATTGTCACAGTAAATTTTTTCTTTGTGTATTCAAACAATTAAGTCACAACTGAATCTTGGAGGCCATTCATCGTGAAGGTCTTTCCTGAACCCGTTTGGCCATATGCGAAACAAGTGACAATACCCTTTTCCAAGATTAAGGGGACGAGAGGCTTTAAGGCATAATCATAAATGTCTTGAGTTGTCTAAATAGAAGGCAATATACTTCATCTTCGCCAAAAGTATTGTCAAACGTGAATGTGTGATTTTCAACGTACTTCGTGATTCCGTCGACCTTGTACTTGGGCTAATGAATTTTGATTTGTGGATTTGCGCAGCTAATGGAATCGATTTCCCCGTTCTGCTCTTCCTTCTTGAAAGTGGGCCTTTTCCTGACGCAGACAGCGAGCTAACTTATGAACAAAATACCTTGAGCTCGACTCCTGAAACGTGAGGCGATAACAATTTTTCCCTAAACTTACTCTTTTCGATCATGATTTAAAAGTCAATGTCAACGTTCTTACCACTAGCTAGATTGTACGCCTTCTTTTCTTATTTTTATTTTTTAGCTTCTTCCATTTTTGCCCTCCGTTCCTCTCTCTTTATCTAGATCTTTTTGATTTCGTCCATCGCATTGCCTTTGGCCCCTTTGTTCATTTGTCGATTAGAATATAATTTGATGTATTTGAAATATAACTTATATATATACACCATTTTCATGATCACCATTCACTTCTTTGTTCTATGGCTGACTGCCTATTTTCGATTTCTCCTTGATCCGAGGAATTCATGAGTCATCAGCATTTTATCATCGAAAAATAAGCAGAGCAATAATAGGTTGAACTTTAAGTCTGTTCATACGGCTAATGGAAATATTTGATTACTTATCGTATAAAAGCGCACTTTCGATTTATTTTGAAAGCTGATTCTATTTCTAAACAATTAGTGAGTTTCGATCAGAATAAAAAGGATTGCCGTTGTTTTATATTTTTCAAAATACAGAGTTTATTTTTGGAAGTGATTTCTTTTCACTGCTATCGCGAGACAGCCCCATAATTTTATTTGAATAATAAACTAATTGACTCTTTCCAAACCTATCTCCTTTTATGGTCAATTCCGAAGTGCTAATTCCGCAAGCAATCTCGCCAGTACAATGGCATGAATAATTTGGCAATAAGATTGAGTAATTCATCGACAAATATAATCAAATATATTTATGATTTTAGCCTGGGTTATTACGCTCTTGTGCACTTTCGCTGCTACTCAATAAATTGATCCTCCAGTTTGGCCTGAACATTTTACGCAAACTTTTATTGAGTACTATAATTCTAGTTCCAAAAGAGTCATAGGGATCCTTCATTACGATGGTGGAAATAATATGGAAAGAATTGATCGAACGGATGGCAGTAGTGAGTAAACTTGTAAATCTATTTTGCCAGGTGTGAATACATAATGCTCCCATCTTGTGAGAGATGGAAAAAGATACATCCTTTTCCCACGACGAAGGATCTGCTGTATGTGCTGTGATGCCGCACATGGGTGTGGAGTTATGCGGAGAGATTGGCTCAAATAGGCAAAATTCGAAGGAAATGAAAGCATTAATGAATAAGTCTTCTACAAATGGAGCATTCCTGATGGCGATTAAGTGGACATTTATTATGCGACCACCACAGAGCAAAGAGTCCCCCGAAGAATGATCTAAGGGGCAGAAAAATACCAAGACTTTGCCGTGAGCACTTATAATGAGAACCCCATTAACTAAAGCATTTTTGCTTTGCCGTCGTATTGCACCGAGACTTGCTCTCCGACAACATTCTGTGGCAAATTTCAAGAATAATTGACCACAGACGAAACAGAATGATTCCGATTAAATAAATGAAATATTAAATGCATATATAAGGCTTCTTGGTAACTCCTGCAATTGAAGCATACCTGTGCTGCCTTATTTCATCAATTTGATATGAAGTGTTGATGAACATATCTTCCGGATGATGTTTCAATCGCGGAATGAGCACCTGGAATAATAGACGGCTAGCAAATTGAATGCCGCGATAAAGTGGGCAAAAGGGAACATTCAGAATTAGCATGGATAGATCTTCATGGTTCTGCTATCTTCACATTATCATCATGTGTTCTCCGTCATTGAATCATAACAATTAATTAATTTAATCTAATGAAATATGCATGATATAAGCATGGAATATGTATTACCATATATGAAACTGCATTTTATGCATTATTGAGATCTGAATTTAAATCAAATCAAGCATGAACACAATTTAAAAATGGTCCGAGCAGATTGTAACTTTCTCTTTATTCAGCCAAAACCTGAGCCCCCCAACTCCAATGTCATTTATAGTTGTGCCTATAGCAGTGATGGCCAATTTCTGTTCGTTGTGATTTCTGATATCCTTGTTGTCTACAATGCGGAGAACGGATAGGTTGTCACGAAGCCGACAAAAGCTGCCAAATAGCCCATTAATTGTGTGGCCTTTTCAAAAGATGGAAAAACATTTGCGACTGCTTCGTACTCTTACTTTAAAATTCAGCAACGACAGGTCGTGTGTGATATGGAAGTTCAACATCGAAGCTGAAAAAAAGCTGGAGCCTATCCTCAAAGTCACCCAGAATAACCCAATATTAACATTATGCTTCAATCCTCTGACTCACGAGCTGTTCAGTGGAGGAGTATCTGATTTTACTCTGTTCATCCCCGGCAGGAAGGAAATTCCCAAGGAGAAATACAAATAAAAGATCATATCATCGGGTTGGAGCGCCGATGGGCAGACTCTAGCATTCGGAACTATCAACGGTACAGTATCTTTTCGGCATCGCAACCTCGATGAAAAGGTAACCGAATCAATAAATTTAGAATGAAATATCTTTGGATGTGCCTGCATGGTGCATGGAATGGAGCCCCATTACGGGGGAACATGAGGAATCATTTTTGCTGATAGGATGTTGGGATCAGACCTTTCATTATTTCAACGCTAACGGCTAAAAAAGGTAAAAATTCACTGAAAGGCATATTCCGTGCAATCCTATTTCAATAAACTTCCATCACTCTGGATAATTTTTCGTGATGACGGGCACTGATAAGAAAATATCGTTATACTCGAGAGATTTAGGGCATTTGGCTGATGTGGCAACTTTAAACGATTGGTCCTGGTGCTCAAAATTCCGGCCAAAGTCTCAATAAATTGCAATAACATCAAACAATGGGCTTATCACAGTCCAGGAAATCTCAAATACTACGATAGCGAGCACCCACCATGAGCTCTACGCCCACAGGTAGAATTTCACTGATGTGATTATCGAAAATGTCGTCATCAACCAAAAACTCAGAGTTAAATGCAAAGAACTTGTGAAAAGGATATCTATCTTCAAGGATAAACTGGCAGTATTGCAAAACGAGAGGCTCCTGATTTACATGGCTTCTGAGGAAGGATTAAAGTACAGTCCCTATCGGAAAATTACTAAGAAATTCGATTGTGACATTATGGAAATTCTCAACTCTCATGCGCTTTTCGCTAAAGAAAATAAAGTGAGGGTTTTTAATTTTCTTGGGGAATTGGAAAGAGAGTGGATCTTAGACGGCAACGTTACTTTCTTGAAGACGATCGGAGGCCCCCCCAAACGATAGCACGCTATCTTAGGCCTGTCAAATGGTCAGGTTTTGAAGATATTTGTGGATAACAGCTTCCCGATTCAACTTTACAGAGCATCCGTTGGAATTACCAAATGCGACATCAACGTGACGAAAAAGAAACTGGCAATATTGGATTTGAATAAAAATTTGATCGGATATGACCTCATCACGCAAGCCCAAACATTTCAGTAATTGAATGTGAATAGCTTCTCTTGGAACTCTGATCTCTAGGACTCAATAGCATTCTAAAGCAACGGCATTATTTCGATTAAGACAGGAAATTTACCTCCTTTGACCCAAAAATCGGATGCCATAATCATTGGCTTCGAAGGATTCCAAGTCTTCATCAATAAGAAAGGGCATATCTCAGTGATGGATATTTCGCAGTCCTCCACGCTTGTTAAGTACATTGAAAAGAAATAATTTCAAATGGCTTACAAACTAGCCTGTCTCGGGGTTCCTGAAAATGATCTTAGATTTCTGGGAATATAGGCACTCCAAAACTATGACTTCGAAATTGCTGAGAAATGTTTTGTCCGGCTCAAAGATATTCCATTTATTGAACTGTGCAAAAAGTATTCTGATTAATTCAAGAACACGAAAAAAGTAAATGGATAAATGCTTCGGGCCGAACTTTTGGCTTATCAAGGAAAGTACCAGGAAGCAGCTTCTGCCTTTATCAAGAATGGGCAAAGTGATGAGGCCATTAAAATGTTTTGTGAGCTGAAGAAATTCGATGAAGCTCAAAGATTCCTTAGGATGGCTGGAAACACTCTCGAGACAAAGAAGATAACAGCCAGTTTAGTTTCGTAAGAGGCGGGATGGGCTTTAGCGAACGGAGAATGGAAGCAGGCGGGGCAACTTTATACTTCCAGCAAAGACTACAAAACCGCTATCTAAATATATACAAAGTAGAATGATCTGGAAGGCTTGATCGAAGTGTGTCGAATTATTGACAAGGAGGGGCATGAAGACGTACTGAAGAATTGTGCGATTTTATTCAAAAAACAAAAATAGCACGGGTATGCCAAATAAATCTATTTGAAAATGGGAGACATGAAATCTCTCATGATGCTTCACATTTAGATGGAAAAGTGGGAGGAAGCCTTTCTCTTAGGGAAGCAGAACAGAGAGCTCCTTTAAATGGCTAAGCTGCCCTACGCTAACTATCTCCTCAAGCACGACAAATACGAAGATGCTATCAGGGCCTTTAAAAAGATTAATCGGCAGGATCTCACTGCAAAGCTGCTCAAATCTTTGTCAGTAAACGCTGTAGGAGAAAGAAGGTTTATTGATACAGCGCGACAGTACTGGTCGATGTCTATTTAAGAATTGAAACTTGCGAAGGATCTTCGGTCTGGGAGTGAAGAGAGCAAAGCAAATTATAAACGATTTGAGTAGTTAAAATAAATATCATAAGTCTATTATGTCTATAACTCGATCGCCGAATTCGTAGAGACTCCTTTCTTTACAAGCTCTGACGCAGCCTTATACTCCATATTAAACGGATGCCGATTCCTTATTTCCAAGCTCGCAAAACTAAAGCTTCCTTTTCTCAATGCTTCATATGTCTATTATTCATTGGCCAAAGTAGCCACTAAGTTCTAGGGCTATAAAACTGCGCGGGCCTGCTACTAAAAATTGTCACATCTCATTGTAAACAGCAAATGGGCAGAATAGATGTAGCTGGGTAGCTTAGCGGTAAGATCTAAGCCCTTTAGTGACAGAGATACTATTCTACCGACATGCACGCGCTGCCTGATGACTAATCCCATAATCTCAGACAAAAATTCCTGCTTCAATTGTAAGCATCCCTTTGTCATTTCATTTATGAGCTTTGAGGCTCTGCCACTGATAGAATTTGTGCCTGGGAAGGGGATCAGTCATTCAAAAACAATTTAGCTGATAAACTCCGAGAAGAAATCAACGAAATCTGCCAAGCCAAAGAATAGCAAGGGCGATGGCTGGAATCAGCAACTCGGCGTTAACCAGCAAGTGCTTTCTTTTAAGGATGAAGTTAGCATCACAAGTACTTTATACTGTTAACAAAGTTGCAAATCAAACGCTCAAGAGAAAAGTGAATGAGATCCTTGAAAGCCAGCAAGTGCAAGTCGATTACATACCATTGGTTTTAGATGAAGCGGAGCTCGTTTAAATTGAGCCTGATTCGGTGTATTTTATGGATCTCAGGAAGATAAACGCAACGATGGACGTGAAATATTATATCAATCTCACTCCTGAGATTTTGCTCAAGTGTTGTGGCCAATGTGGGAAATTTTTTCCTCCTTGACGAATATGAGTTCGAATTTATTCAAAAAAAGAAGTGCCCATTTTGCAACGGGGAGGAGAAAAGAAGCGGAAGAACAAAGGATATATTTGATCTTTGAGGCATTCAACGCTATAGGAATTGCATCGGTAATAAAAATAAAAATATTAATTAATTGTTCACGCGATGGAATTCTCAACCCGGGCTGAAGTAAAAATGGCTCTGCTTGAGACTGAATTATTATTACTGTCGTGCGATTCATTTCAATTCTCGAATTTTGAATGGATTTCCAAAATTGTATTTTACTTTAAAGCCAGTGCATTCGGATGAATGAAAAAACATCGGGACTGAATAAACTGTATTCTGTTCTTATTAATGTGTTTTATTATTCATAAGTTTGTTATAATATATTATTATTGTTATGTAGGTAAAAGCAGTCAGGAAATTTATGCCACAAATCAACTTTTTGAACTTAATACCGATTCTCATTACTGTTGTTGTTAGTTATGGTACAAAAATCAATGACCTGTGTCCAACCTCAAGTTATTATAGAGATTGCCTTTTATAACTTCCACGATTGCCGATTGCTTGCAGATAACCTTTTGAAGAGGATAGGACCTCAATGTAAAATTAAATTTCATGCAAAATACCACAAAATTCACAGTACTTTGTTTTGGAAGAACAAAAGGGGAAATTATAAAATAATCTTCATGGTGATTTCTTGAAATGCACATAAAAGTTAGATTTGAATAATTTAATAGATTCAACAGAGGCTTTACTTTTCAATTTTGAGAGGCCCAAGAAAGACTATAAGGAAACTAAAATTATGTTTGGACTCATAATTGTCACAAATTTGTCAGAAGAATTATCCAGTTTTATAATTGGAATTGAAATTGAAGATAAATGGAGTTAAAAGAAAGAGATCATTATTTAGGCCTAAAAAATAAAATAAGAATCCCTGATTTAATGTAAATTTAGTGCAAAGAGAGTACACTATTTTTATGTGGAAAAAGCTTTTCGATTCAGCAGAAGCAAATCTTAATCTATTCAATTGAAAATAATAATCACAGGCAAAAATTAAATGCCAAACATGAAGTATTCAATCTAAGAATTCTTGATGATTGGAAAAGCTCAAAAAACGATCTCAGAGGCAAAATTAATGCAAAGAGGAGTGTATGATAGAGGGAATCAGCATGGGCTAACTATTCGTCTGCTCGTTACTTGTCATGCAAACTGTATGACTTGTAGTGGTACAACTGATACATAATGCACTTCATGTAATAGTGGGAAATTTTATACTAGCGATCTAGGAACTTGCACCATCGCGTGTCCAACAAAATATTATTAATCAAGTTTCGAAGTATGTTCAAACTGCCCGGCTCGATGCACATAATGCTCATCTTTAACAGCATGCACCTCTTGTGTGATATCGGGACCAAACGAAGGGTTTTTAAGTACAACTCAAACTTGTGTTTCAATTGCAGGTTGTCCTGCATTAACTTATCCTGAGTCTTCGACCCACACATGCGATTCTTGCAACTCCAGTTGCGCTGCGTGCACAGGCAATAAGGACAATTGTACATCATGCATCGCAGGCTTATCGTTCCTGAGCAATGTTTGCTATTCTGACTGCCCTGTTGGAAAGTTCGAAGACGGAGCAGTGTGCTCGCCATGTGACCCTAAATGCACGGCCTGTCAAACCTCAGCGGCTGACTGCACCGCCTGCACGACCAGTGGGCCCAATGAAGCTTTCTTTAAGAGCCCCACGTGCTATGTAGCTTCCAACTGTCCTGCATTTACTTATCCTGAGTCTTCGACCCACACATGCGATTCTTGCAACTCCAGTTGCGCTGCGTGCACAGGCAATAAGGACAATTGTACATCATGCATCGCAGGCTTATCGTTCCTGAGCAATGTTTGCTATTCTGACTGCCCTGTTGGAAAGTTCGAAGACGGAGCAGTGTGCTCGCCATGTGACCCTAAATGCACGGCCTGTCAAACCTCAGCGGCTGACTGCACCGCCTGCACGACCAGTGGGCCCAATGAAGCTTTCTTTAAGAGCCCCACGTGCTATGTAGCTTCCAACTGTCCTGCATTAACTTATCCTGAGTCTTCGACCCACACATGCGATTCTTGCAACTCCAGTTGCGCTGCGTGCACAGGCAATAAGGACAATTGTACATCATGCATCGCAGGCTTATCGTTCCTGAGCAATGTTTGCTATTCTGACTGCCCTGTTGGAAAGTTCGAAGACGGAGCAGTGTGCTCGCCATGTGACCCTAAATGCACGGCCTGTCAAACCTCAGCGGCTGACTGCACCGCCTGCACGACCAGTGGGCCCAATGAAGCTTTCTTTAAGAGCCCCGCGTGCTATGTAGCCTCCAACTGTCCTGCATTAACTTATCCTGAGTCTTCGACCCACACATGCGATTCTTGCAACTCCAGTTGCGCTGCGTGCACAGGCAATAAGGACAATTGTACATCATGCATCGCAGGCTTATCGTTCCTGAGCAATGTTTGCTATTCTGACTGCCCTGTTGGAAAGTTCGAAGACGGAGCAGTGTGCTCGCCATGTGACCCTAAATGCACGGCCTGTCAAACCTCAGCGGCTGACTGCACCGCCTGCACGACCAGTGGGCCCAATGAAGCTTTCTTTAAGAGCCCCACGTGCTATGTAGCCTCCAACTGTCCTGCATTAACTTATCCTGAGTCTTCGACCCACACATGCGATTCTTGCAACTCCAGTTGCGCTGCGTGCACAGGCAATAAGGACAATTGTACATCATGCATCGCAGGCTTATCGTTCCTGAGCAATGTTTGCTATTCTGACTGCCCTGTTGGAAAGTTCGAAGACGGAGCAGTGTGCTCGCCATGTGACCCTAAATGCACGGCCTGTCAAACCTCAGCGGCTGACTGCACCGCCTGCACGACCAGTGGGCCCAATGAAGCTTTCTTTAAGAGCCCCACGTGCTATGTAGCCTCCAACTGTCCTGCATTAACTTATCCTGAGTCTTCGACCCACACATGCGATTCTTGCAACTCCAGTTGCGCTGCGTGCACAGGCAATAAAGACAATTGTACATCATGTGTTAGCGGTCTCTTTCTTTTATCAAATGTCTGCTATGTGGATTGTCCTGTTGGAAAATATGAAGATGCTTCTGGAAATTGCTTACCTTGCAATAATCGATGTATAGTTTGCGGAATTTCATCGACTAATTGCACAGCATGCACTACATCGGGAGCATTCGAGTCCTTTTTAATTTCATCATCTTTTCAATGTGTTGCTTCAGCCTCCTGCACAGCTGGCACTTACGGTGAAACATCAACTCATACATGCAATCCTTGTAGTGCGGCTACATTTTGCAATAGATGCTCTCAATTCGCAACAAAATGCACTCGATGCACTGCTAACTATTATCTACTGAATAATCTGTGTCTTGCAGATTGTGGAGTGAATTACTACGAAAAAAATGGATCGAATGCTGGAGTATGTCTGGCCTGCCATGCGTTGTGCCTGTAGTGCACCGACTCTCTTGTTACAAAATGCCTGTCATGTGATACTTCCGGCCCGAATGAGTCCTTTTTGATGGCTTCCGAAACCAAATGCTATCAGAATTGTCCTTCCTTCTTCTTCTAAGAATACTCAACTCATACTTGCGAGCCGTGCGATATCTCTTGCGCATAATGCACTGCGGATCCTTATCCTTGCTCTGCATGCAATAGTAGTTATTCTTTCTTTAGCCCCAACTAATCATGCCCAGCAGAGTGTCCTGAGGCTTGGTACACGACCATTGTCCCTAATATTTCATACAATATTTGTGAACCCTGCTCATTTTAATGCCTTGAATGCTATGGGCCATTGAAAAGCAACTGCACAAAGTGTGAATACGATATTGGTCATCGATTAAGTGGGTCGACATGCGATCTAAACTGTTTATCCGGGTACGGGGTGACTGCTATTTATGACATTTGTGTAAAATGCAACAACCGGTGCATCAGCTGCTAGAACTTAGCAACTAACTGCACAAATTGCTTTCCGAGTGGGTCCAGAAAAGGCTACAAGTTTGTTACAGATCCAGTACTCGATACTGGAAACTGCTTTGACCGAAAATGCTTTAAAGGATACTATGGCAATGATCTCACAGGATTTTGCTAGTAATGCCACGGAAATTGCTCTTACTGCGAATTCTCGCGAGAGAATTGCACGGTTTGCATAGTTGGCCTATACTTTTTGAATTTCAAATGCTATGATGTCTGCCCAGATGGCTATTTCTAAAATATTACAGTTTGCAGCATTTGCTCGATTTAATGCTTGATTTGCGAAGGGAATAAGAACAATTGTACTGTATGTAATCCAGCCGTACCCGCATTTTATTACGATTTGAAATGCTACACAGACTGCCCAATAGGCTTCTATTAGTCTGAGAGCATGAATTATACCTGCCAAGATTGTGATGAAAGCTGCAAATAATGCTAAGGAGATCCAGGACCGTGCTCGAAATGCAACTCAATCTATTACTACTTCCAATTTCGATGCTATCTTACTTGTCCAGTGCAAGGTTATTTCTAGGATAAGGTCACAATGGAGTGTTTGCTCTGCTCAGAGCATTGCGTGAAACTAAATATGGTAATGAGGTTTGAAGATGTGTTGAATGAAGCGATCATAGTAACAATGCAATTCACAGAAGATATCGATTTCCTGTCATTTCCTCTGCAAACATTCCAGAACTTCACTTTCGATGACTCATTCTTCACCCTGGACATGTTCTCTTTCTAATATCAGGTCCTGACAGAGAGAAGCTACCAAATCAGGATCACCCCCAAAAAATATATCATCATGTATAATGTCGAGTTAAAAGTCACTGTGATGGAGATGCCGGCCCTGAACTTGATTGCGATCAACGAGCGGTCGTTCTCATAAACAGTCTATGCGCAAATGCTTAAAATTGGATGGACTCTTATCTTAACTCCGGACTTGACTGAAAGAGAAAGAGAAGTTTTCAAAAATTTGACAAATATTAGCAACACCCTCAACTAGTTTACGAACTTGCCAATGGTTCAATAAATTGTCAAAAGCGGTGTGTTCGCGTGGATTTTACCTGGGATTCAAATCACCTCCTGCATGCTCCTTATTAATGGCATTATACCTCGCCACCTGTATGAGGGCATCAGGATCATGGCTGTGTTCGTGTTCTATCAAGTGCCAAAGTGGGAAGAAGATCATGAAAATTCAAGGTATATCTTCAACGACCGTCTCATTAGTCTCATTCCGAATGCGACGTCGCTCATAAATTTGACGAGCAGTTCAAATGAGGGCTCCGCAAAGCTTCAAGTCAACCCTGTTCGTTTGCTAAAAGAAGTTGGGTCTGAGTGGAGATTCAAGAGAACTGGATGGTCAATGTTCTTCCTAATCGACACATACAGTCAAATAATTTTTATTACTTTGTCGTGGATAGTGCTGTTGGTGATAAAAAAATGTTATAAAAACAATCGTTTTCACAAGAATGTAGGGAGGGCTTGGACATTTGTGCAGAAGGTGCACGAAATCTCGATCCTTTATTTAACAATGACAACAGCCTTGCAATGGATCTATTTCTCGAAGCAGGCAGAGTATTCGACCCTCAACATTTGCTCTTTGGCCATCTCGATCATCATGCTCTTCTATTTCCTGTGCTACTAACTACACATGTATTATGGCCTGTATTTCTACCCGCAGGCGAGCATCGGCACTCGTTCGTATTTGCACTTCGCAACAAAGTATGGCACTTTCCTTTCTAAAGTTCGGCATTAGGAGTACTAGCTGACGACTAAGTTCAGTTGGTCGCCCAAAATCTGGTTCCGCCCCTACAACTATCACATCCTCTCATTCTACAAAAGGTTCTTAATGATGTTCTGTCTACCTTTATTCCATGAGCACAAATATGTGCAGATTTCAGCCATGATATTCCTGCAGCTCTTAGAAATAGCCAGATTCCTCTTTACGAGACCCTATGCGAGCAAATCCCGCACAATATACAAATTAGTGCTGGAGCTCGTCCTTATCAGCATCTTTGTCGGAGTCCTGATTGAATTGCTCCTGTCGGCACAACTAGTGATCACTAAAGATTAAGCAGTGCTATTTTAGCTGGCCTACTATTTTAACATCCTCGGGTGGATTATATTAGCGTTTGTTTTGGGGTTCAATGTGACTATCCTACTTGAGATGGTGGTCGGTTTGTGGAGGGATTGCTTTGGAGGGGGAAATCTAGCCAGCATGGACCAAATCCGCAAGTAATACTACTGGAAGAAGGTGATTGAATGTTAGTAGTAAAATAAAGATGTGCAGAAAAAATCTCTGTCAAAGTGGGTCAAACTGGGTAATCTTATCGACAAATAGTTCCACGAAGAAGCTAAGTACATCACCATCAAAATCGAGCAGATCAGAATCGAGCAAGTGCACTCATTCTTCCAGACCAACCTAGTCAAAGCAGCGTGGCTCCATATAAAAAAAGAGGGGCTGTTCCCGGAAGAAAATCTCAGGAGAATCAAACTCAAAGAGAAGGCACATCGAGTTATTTAGGTGAGTAAATCCCAGTACACTAAAACTCATGAGCTCTTTACCAAAATTTATGCAGTGCACCAAATTAGCAAGCTCTTCGAGTTGCACAAGAAGGCATAAAATTCTCAGACCATGCTTGGTGAATTCAATCAGAAAACCAATGAGTTGGACCGATAGTAAATAATTGTAGAGACATTCTTGAAGGTGGATTTGGACAAATATGCGGACGGAGGCAAAATAATTGTATTTAACAACATGCTCACCCACACCATCTCCCTGGTTTGGAACAAGAAGAAAATTCATACAATTATAGTCAAAGACAACATTACAGGGCTTCCCTTAGATCTCAATGAAATGCCAATCAATTTCGAACACAAAGCGAAGAAAGTCCAAAACTATACATAATACGCTCACAAGATGGGAACAAACAATGAATTGTGAATGATTATGCCCTTATCCTGAATCGAATTTCTAAGTATGCATCTCTTTTGCTATATAAAAGTGTGCTCATACATGGTTTATTGCATGATGGGATCATTTACACAGATATCTGCCAATAATTTAAAGTGGTAGCATTCAGTTATATTTGCCAATTTTTTAAATGCCATCAGCAATCCACAATATTATGCTATTAATTTGAGACCTTTAAGCACCAATATAATAAATTCTTTTAACTTATCATGGACAACGATGATTAATTTTAGCTATTGCTCAGTCCGAACGACATTAAGCTAATTCAAAAGAAATCAGAGGCCTTAGAAATCAAGCTCTAAAAAACCAAACAATAGAATAATGAATTAAAGTCGCGAATTCTCGAGTTTAAGCAATTAAATGATGAGCTTTAGGCCATCAAAAAAATGCTGATGGAGCAGCAGGTTTACTTATCCAAGAATGGTTTAGCCATGGCTCGGAAGCTGCTCGACTTCGAATCAGCCAATCAATAGCTGAAGGTATCTGTCAACACAAAATAAATGCTTTTTGCAAGCTAATATAAGGAGTCGCTGCTGGCCAATGCGAAATTGGAGTCAAATTACCAATTTTTGCTCAAAGAGTTAGCCAAGTGCAAAGATGAACTCAATAGAGTCAAGCAATAATAAGAAGAATTGGCTAACACCTCTACAATTAATGAACTTTATCAAAGGATTTAATTCCATACAACGGAATCTACACTTTATAAATAGCGAGCTGAGCAATCATTACAATAACTCTCCCGAATTACTGAATAATCTCGGCTCCAAATTCAGGCACATCAATAGGAATCAAGACTTAGTTCATAGACTATCAGTAAAATGACCAAATAGTTAAATTCTGCGATATAATAAAACAGTAAAGGTGAGAAACTCACTGCCTAGCTACTTAATTCTAACGATACTTTAACCAAGGAATTATTAAAATTAAAAACTTAACTGATGGCTCTCACGCAATAAAAATAATCACAGGCAAGAGATTTATAAATAATTACGATGAGCGCTCAGGAATAAAAGGCCAATATTCAATGTTTGCAACAGTCTCATGATACTGAAATCAAACAGTTCAAATAAAGATAGAGTTATCTTAAGTCTCAAATACTCCAATTGGATGCATAAATGAAAAAAGCCCGAGCTTAAAACGAGCAGCTGCGCAACTAAATAAACGAGTGTATCCAAAGAAGCACCCAAATAAAATAGTCTCATGAAGAACGATTAAAAGTCGCCTAAAAATAGATCTAATTAAACATAAAGAAATGCTAAGAAATATTGATGATCAATTCATAGCTGAAACAATCGCTGAAAGATAGTGAAGAAAAACTGGCTTGTCTTCAAAAAGAATCTGCAACAAGTGTCAACTCCTCAGATGACCTGGCAACCATCACAAAACAATACATTGATTTAAAAGAATAGAAGCAGTCGTTCGAAACTTAAATCACTGAGCTGAAGTCCACAATCACCGCATTAGAGCACGAGTATGATAAGATTATTGAAGACATGCGGGCATAACATGAAAAAGCTAAAAAGCAGGAAAAGCCGGAAGAATGCCTGAAATAAGTGAAAAGCTAATGCATGGAGATGGAAGGGCTAATTATGAAGTGTGAGTAGTATTTTGCAGAAACTGCTAGCAATCTTGGGAAGATCAATTTCGAATCCGATAAGCAAAAGAATCAGATTTTATAGAGCGAATTCCGAACATTCTGCTAATAAGTGATGAAAATTTATTCTTACTTGAGCGGCTCAGCCAATACAAACATCAACCCCCCTCTCAACAAAGATCTCGCCAAGGAATAAAAATGATCTATATTCTCCTGATGATTAGATTTATATCATTCACGATTATTAAATCATGCATATCATTCAATTGGAACATCTTACTGAGCAGTAGCCTTTACTGGGTCTTAGATCACCTACTTTTCTGCGGTTTTTAATTATTCAATGCGTTTATCTGATTTTATGAAAATTGGCTCGATTGCTCTGTATATCTGAATAGCCAGCTCGACTTTCGGATGCAGCATGGCCACAGTCAGCGCAACCCTGATCAAGGCGTAAATGAAGGGGGAGAAGATATAGGAGAAAAGTGGAGCCATAGCTTCTTCTAATGAAAATACGATCCAATATGTCAGATACTTTAGTGATTGTTGTTTGTCGCCATTCTCTATATTCAAGAAAGATAAGTATGCTGGCACCAAGAAGCAGATGATTCCTATAAAAAATAGGTGAATTTGCATAATGATCGAGACCAATATAAGGAATGTCGAAATCCCGAGCACCAAGTAGCTGATGGGGAGTTTGGTCTTTTCACTGATAAACTTTATATTATCAATTCTGTCCAGTCCATCCAAGTTCAAGTACTTTACGACTTTATCGATTTTATCAGCCATTTTCTAGACCACCAATGGTTTTAAAATATTATAAATTCTCAATCTGAATATCTATTAAATTTATCGGTTATTCACTTCATGAAAAGGATTGGCATTTGCTATACAATTTATTATCATCAGTGGAGTCTTCAGATTAGTTGGCGTTGAAGCAGTTTTGTTTGCGGACCATTGGCTGAGACTGAAATTTTAAGGCCATTCTCAACGCCTCTTCAAACACATTTCTCAGCCCAACTTGTGTTAATGCGCACATTCCTCATATTTTGATTGGAACTCTTCTTCAATAATCTCCCGCGCTGTTACTTTCAGGATTGGAGCTTCTGGGTCATTTTTCTGAAGAGCACACTCATCTCTCAAATTGATTTTGTTCCCGCGAAGATTTTTGGGGTGGTATTGCCCAACAAAGTCTTTTTGCTCAGGATACCACTAAATTAAAATTTTCTTCTCGCATTAATCAAGGATTAGGGCTTCACAACTGAAAAAACAGTCAAAAACACATCACAATGTGTATGCTAAACTCCTCAACTGGCTATAATATTTTTGGCTGCTGTATCCCTAAATATTTCACAATCTCACAAGCGACCGAAGTTCACACTTCTTTTATTAATCTTCACTGTTCATGCGAAATTGCTATCGACAGTAGGAACATATTCAGTAGGAAAAGAACCCTTTGTATGGCTAAATAAAGCATGCACCTAATGAGCAGACATGTTTTACCAATACTCCATCCCCGGAAATAGCTATTCTAATCGGAAGGGGATTCTATCACATACTGTATAAACTAAAACATGCGATATTACGAAACTGTCAATTGCATGACTCTAATTGAAATCGGTTTCAAAGTGCAAAAATTGCTATTATCTAATCTCTGTATTACATATGCAGAATGCGTACTATAATAATGGATGAAGTTTAGATCAAGAATTCTTTTTTTGTTCTTTCACTTTTTTGATGTACTCGTTCACCATTTCTACTTTGAGCTTGTACTACTTTTAAATTTACTGAAGGGTGCTGAGATGCACAGACATTTTATCGATCTCCTGCTTGGCATTTTCGAAGTTGATGCCGAAATCAGTCAATTATTTGGTATTCATGTTGAGCAGCCCTGTGCTCAGCTCCGAGAAGGTCTTCATCATTTCTTCGAAGTTCATGTTCAAGAGCTCGGCTTCGAGGATATGGAGCAGCCATAAGCCTGTTTTAATCCACCATTTCCACCCCTTGCACAAGAATCCGTCCCATAGTAGCCACACCATGTCTCCACTCATTTATCCCCAGAGAGTAATGGCCCAAGGGAGCAAAAAGTGTTCTCCTTCGAGTTTTTAGGACATGAAATGATTATACAACTTGGGCTTTTCCCTTTGAACTATTCTCATGAACTGATAAATCTTCATCCTGAGCCCATCGAAACTGGCGCTGTACATCCCATAAAACTGATTGTTCATCAAGTACTCGAATATAGTATAAACTGTGTATGTGTCATCGGTCAATTTGAGGATGTTTTCGCATAGGTAGTTCATCCCTTGGAGATAACCTACATTTGGATGGTAGAAAGCATAGCACTTCAATATCACTATCAGCTTATCCCTAAGGCCTTCATCCCAACTCAGCGATCTCTTCACATCCAGGGTTATTATATCAGAATGCTCTGTGAAATCTGGTAACTACTAGAGCATTCTTTCAAAAATGTTTTAACCAATGATGGCAGGGCAAAGACTCTTATATAAGCTTAATCGGTTGCGGGTGATGAAGGACTGCCTGGTTTCCTGGATGAGGAACCGATTTTATATTTTGGTCCTCAGCTCATCGCACCACATTTTGCTCACCAGCCTCAAATTCACTATTTATCTGGAGTTTTCAAGGTACTTCAGAGACTTACTCACACAGATGCAAACCTTCTTTTAATTCTCGATGTTTTTGTATTTCTCCTACAGCCTCTTTTTGCGCTGGAGGTAGTCATTGCTTGCTTTATCGATATTGTTCTGCCGATTGAAGTAGTGGAATTTCAACAATTTCTTAATGTTCTCAAGTGAAAACCCATAGCTCTTCCCAACACTTACCATGAAATCGAAGATGAACTTCTCCTCCAGTCCCAGCCTCGCCATAAAATAGTTAACTTCGCACACGATATCGTAAGTGCGGGCATCCACAAGCGATTTTTCGGTTTTTATTTTTCTATCTGTTCCGATTTTGTTCATGAGGGCGTTCGACTGGGGGTGATGTGAAATCCACATCAGCCCAGTTTTGACATAATTCTTCAACTTCTCATCGTACCTGTTGGAAGTGTTGGGGTAGTATTTCTTTTATTGTTTTTTCTTCATTGGCACTTCATCCCGGGCGGCGCTGAGATACATGATGAGGCTCTTCCACCTGGAATCGGAATGCCAGTACAATTAATGTTTCCCTAATTATCGTAGAATATAGGTTCCATTGTAGGACATTCGATAGCTGATGTATAGCAGGTTGTACAGATGCTGTTAATTCTCGTCGTTTTCGGCGCACATCGCGAAGAGGTATTTAATGATTGTTGTCATTTCGTGGTACTTGACTGCTGGGAGTTTGACTTCAGTATGGAGGTTGTTGCGCAGCTGCACCAGGAAATAATTGGACCAATGCCAGTTCTATAGAATCAAGCTTCTTGCCTTTTAATGCTTTGTTTCCTCTTACTTGATGTTGATGAAGCTGGTGAAGATGCTGATGAACTCATCGATGATCGACTTTTCTTTATGACTGAAATGATTTTCGCCATCGAAGTCCTACATAGTCTTCTCCTCCAAGAGCATCGATTTCCCAAGTTTGTCCTTTATTTTCTATTTTATCATCAAAGACAGCATCTAATTCTACTCAAAGAGCTCTTCGTAGTTCGTGAGCGTCTCTTCTGCATTCACCGAGTTTATGAGTTTGTTGATCTGCTTGCAGAGCTTTACCTGGCTTTTTATCATGAAGTTGCAACGGAACGAATTTATGGAGTTCGCATCGCTGAGTATTTACTGGTACGCTGCCTTGATGGTGAGCCATTTTGTGTTACACTTTTACATTTCAAACTCATATATCTGCTTGAGCTCTTCATTGAGATCTATTCCTTTATTCAATTCGAAATTCTTGTTGAGTTCGTTCAAGAACGAGGAGTTGGCCTAAATGGAGGCGAACTGCTCTTCAGATTTGTCGAGCAACTGCCGATAGCTTTACCTTTGGCTTTGGGAGAACTGCTCAAGGGGCTCCATCACTTCATTGTTGATCCTTTTGGTGATTTGGTTCATCTTTTTGGTGAGCTCCACCAGTAGGTCCACAATGAACTTGACCAGAAAAATGATGGTTGGGTCTTCCTCATCGTCCGATTTCGATTTCTTAAACACTTCTCTGCAGAATTTATGGAGGGAGCCCGAGAAAGATTCGAAGAGCCCGTTTAAATTGTGGGTCATGTTCATCATCTATTTAATGCGAGCCATATTGTGCTCAGTTTACTCGAAGAGTATAGTATGAAAGAGAGCTCCTTCGTTTATTAACTGTTCTGTCATCACTCGATGTTTTCGAATATCAGTCTACGAAATTAAGATAAATCTAAGAACTACATATTTAAACTACATTCATATTAGATCTGACAGTTAACCATGCAGTCCGAATGAAGAACTGCCTATGTTTGTTCTCAATCTACTGGCCATAATAGTCTTCGGCAAGATTCCACTCATCAACCATGGCTAGTATCAAAATATCTTGATATCGATATTTATATTTATAGTTATACATGGTGTTGATGCTGATGCTTGGGTGAAGCCAGCATCAGAAAGATAAATGCAATAACACGAATAGAATATATAAATGAATGATAAATATTAATTAATTAATTGTTGTATAATTAGTTAATGACAATCAAATCATAATGTCAGTATCATATAATAATAATGTGTGACATAGCAATTAGTTAATAAATAATAAATATTATTTGAGTGTATTAATTAATAGGATGTTTATTATTTGCATAGAATATACAATTATAAATTAGTGCATTCGATATGTGATCATCATATAATACTCTCAGTTATTGATTATTTGACGGACTCGGTGAGTTTAGGCAAAGACATCGCGATTACAGTAGCCACTGTAAACCAAAAGTATGCGCCTGAACCACATTGCCAGATCAGTCTATTAAGCTTCTAGGCTCCAAATGCTGTTCATGACTTCATTGCTCCAAGTAATTCTAAGATTTGTTTGAGCCGCACGTCTGGGAGGTCCAATCATCCCAATCTCCAATCCTGACCTAAAAATTGTTGCTATTCAAGAAGTACCCAGTCCAAGTGGAAATCAGGAAGTTCTCTTTTAGCATTGCCGATTTTCCAAGTCGGTCCCCGTCGATGTGAACAAAAAATACGGAGGACCGCCTTGGAAAATTCAAAGCCTCAAGGTGATCTTTATATGAAATATTTATTAATATTCAAGATGTGATTCTCCATTAATTTATAGGTTATAATTCCACTCCAGGCTTTTATTAATCAATTAAATTCCAGTCCCTTCGCACAAAACATCAGAAGGCATATATATTCTTCCATGCTCCCCACTCTCCTCTTTTCTATTCTTCCTCATCAAAACCTACCATCTTTGGCCCCAGGGTCTGCTCGTCCGTCGATTCCTCGAATGTAAGCTTATGCTTCAATTGGAAAGAACGAACGGGCTTCGGCTCAATCGGCCGATCATGTTATTATCCCTCAGTGATAAAATCTTCGCAGTAAAAATTAATGTAGGCCTTGAAAAGATCTGCATTTTGTTCAGAGCCAGGCTAGGGGACCAATAGTGGGATCCTTCGGGACTCATTAATTACATCCGAGTCTGCTTGGGGGTTGTCTGGGAGGTGGACTTCCAGATTTTCGGTCAAGGTGAAAGTGATTTAGGTGAGAGTGGTTGGGATGGCGACGAGAGGGGCGTCTAAGTCACGGAGCTTTTGGGTGATGGCTTCCAAGATGCGGTCGTCAATCGAAATGAATTAGTTGTACTTAATGCTCTTGAAGGACTCAATCATCTTGTTCCTCTCAATGAAGAGCAGAAAGTTCTTGGTGTAGTCCTTGTTGAAGTATTTCCCGATTTTATACAGAGATTCCAGCTCGTACTTCCCCATTGAGTCGCTCTTTTCTACTTTCGAAATATAGCATACTTATTAATGATTTTATTGTCATTGCTACGATCGAATAGCAGCACAGATAGGTCTTCAGAAGCGAAGCAAATATATACTGAATTAGCTGCGCAGTCTTGTTCCCACTTAAGTATTTATCGCTGATTTCGGTTATCGAGTTCTGAATTTTAAAGCAGTAGTTAATCTCCTTCTTCAGCCCTGAAAGAGAAAGTGATTTTATGTGATTTTCCCTTTTCTCCTTAATCAACAACTCTTCGCTCTGGTCTCCGTATATTTTCGATTTTTATTTGATGTAAACGTAGTAGGTTGCTATCAGGTCTTTGACTGAGGAACTAATTTCGAGGCCATTGCTTTCCATGTAAAGCAGGCGATTGTTTGAGTAGTTGCTGATTTTGGTCAGAAAAAGCCTTTATTCTACGATCACGTCCAAGATCAACAGGTTCTTCAAAATGAAGGCCGCGTTAAATTTGCTCTCATCATCTTAGAAATGTGAAAGGAGACTATTGAACGCGATTTAATTATTTGTTTACGGATCCTAACCTCTCAGAGTCTTCAAGACAGCTATGTTAGAATGATCTGTACCAGTCAGCGACTATCTTTATGGAATTGACCAATCTCCATGAGTGCAGGCAATCCGGGCCCTCTCGAATTCTGTTGTGGAGCTTACTCCTCCGCAACAATTGGACAGCCAAGTGAACATTAGTATAATTATTATTGAGTAATCAAATTGTAAATAAATCGATAGTTTTATAGTCACTTTATAGATAAAAAGTAAGACAGCCTAAAGATATCATTCTAAATGGTTATGGCCCAGCTATCTTTCGATCGCGCTCTTTCTTCTTTTTATTGTGCCCACCCTCGAACCAGGGTGCGCAAAATCTCCTTCTTTGTTGCCTATTTGCGGAAAGCATTAGCAGACGGGGATGAACCTGAGGATGAGGCCATTTAATAGAGAAAGAGATCCTATCGCAATCTAATATAACTATAAACTGTACTGATATTGCCCATTGGGCTGGATGCAACCCGAAGTAACTGTAGACTCCGAATGCCATTCCTGTAAAAGTTACCAGCAGAAGCTGAAGTACAAAAATGATCACGACGATACCAATGAACATCATGTTGCTCGAGATGTTATTGAAGATATTTTTCTATGTTTAAATACAATCGTACCTCGTCGTGGATTTTGCGTGCATTCATGAAGTTGAAGACTTGCATGAGAACGAAGGTGTTGAAGATGAATGTCATGTGCCTTGAATAGATGCCTGTCTTTTTATAGATATGCTGATAATTGTCTTACCCAGTCACTGCCAGTAAAGTTCCTGAACGAACTGTTCCTATCTCAGTATACTTGTATATGCTCTGGAATCCTTCGGTTTGGTCATATGCATCCGGATATTCTGGTAGGAATTTATCGGTCACAAATAGCAAGATTATCAAGACAATAATTTGGAAGAATGCTTGTCCTAAGATGTGCTTGAACATTGTTTTGGAAATGATGTAGTCATCTCTTTTGTGGGGATGCCTGTTCAGTAGCTATTATGTAGGGGGCTCAGTTGCCAGAGCTAGAGAACCAAGGGTGTCCATAATCAAGTTAAGCCAAAGCATCTGAATCGGCTTAAGAATCTACTGCTTAAAAGCCAGAGCTCCAAATAGAGTGATTCCAACAGCGACGATGTTCACAGTTAGCTGGAATTGCAGGAATTTTCTGACTGAATCATAAATGTTTCTTCCCCAAAGCACGGCTTTCACAATTGAATCAAAGTTATCGTTGAGAAGAATGATGGCTGAAGCTTATTTAGCGACTTAAGTGCCTGCAATGCCCATAGCGAATCCTACATCAGCCTTTTTTAAGGCCGGAGCATCATTTGTGCCATCACCTGTTACTGCAACAATATTGTCGAGTTCTTTGAGACCAGTAACCAAGGCGTATTTATCCTCAGGGCGAGATCGAGCCAAGACCAGTAATCTATCTGAAATCTTTTTGAACTATTCTTGATTCTTGACAATATCTATGCGAACGTCCTATGAGTTCATTTTTCTCTTTTCTGCTTATTTAGAATTCTTGGGGCAATCACAAATGAAGGTCATGCACTTCTTGCAAACCACTCCTCCAACCCTCTCGTTGAACTATTTGCCTTACATCACAAGGGCTTCGGTATCGTTTGGGTCAATAATGCCGATTTCTTCAGCAATTGCTTTTGCAGTAATTAAGTTATCTCCTGTGACCATTCGGACGGTGATGCCAGCTTTTTTGCACTTTCTAATGGCTTCTGGTACTTCCTATCGATGAATATCTTTAACTCCGATGATAATGAGCAAAATAAAGCCTGACTTTTAAAACTATTGTATTCCCTTTTAGTCGCAAATATCCACATCTTCGTTGGCGCCGATTTCCTTGTAGGCTAAGCAGAGGGTCCTGAGGGACTTTTTTGCCATATTGTAGATAGTGTCTTTCATATTTTGCATAAGATTTGGATCAATTGGATTGATCTGACCATTTTTCGAGTTGATCCAAGTGGAGCAGGACTATAAAACAATTTATGAGGCCCCTTTCAACAAAGCGATTCTTTTCCCGTTATGTTCGATTATCGTACTCATTCTCTTTTTCTCAGAATTAAATGGAAACTTTCTTTCCACTTTGGTTTGGCTAATGATATCAGTGTATTCAATTTGCATTTTCCTCAAAAACTTGAGAATGGCGACTTCAGTTGCGGAACCTTTTTCTTGCAATGTATCCGTTTTGAGTTGAGCTCCTCCATTGACTGCACATGAAACTTTAATGAGGCTGATGAATTATTCATTATGGAAATAGGTGTTTAATGAGAGCTTTTCCTCGTGAACTTGAATGGCAACAAGGCTTTAATTCCAAAAGGTTGTCAGAGTCATTTAATTTTTGGTGAGAGTACCTGTTTTGTCTGAGCAAATGTTATTTGCGCCTCCCATTGTTTCACAAGCGGCTAACTTCCTGACGAGATTATTGTCCAAGAGCATCTTTTTTACGGAAAAGGCCAAAGATAGGGTGACAGCAAGAGGCAATCCTTCAGGAATCGCAACTACAACAACAGTCAGCGCCAGAATAAAATAATGAATCAATTATTTCACGTCGTTGGCACTATCCCATTATTTTGAAGCCCCTTTCTCAATTCCGAATCTGATGAGGAGGACAATCAGAATGAGAATAGCAGAATACAATCCGAATTTTCCGATATCTTCTGAAATTTTTTGGAGTTTGTTTTGCAGAGGAGTGGGTCCATCTTCATCCTTAGCGAGGGTTTCTCTAATTTTTCCGAGGCAGGAGACTTCTCCGACAACAATGATCACCATTTTTCCTTCTCCGGTTAAGACATTGGTCCCTGAAAGCATGATTGGGCTCGGCACGGTATGATTGTTGGATTTGTTTTTCATATTCTTGGAGATCACATCGTTTTTCTTATCGATGCAAGCAGATAAAATGTTTTTCTTGATGGGCTTGCTCTCTCCTGTCATTGCGCTTTCGTCACATTGAACTTAATTGCACTCGATGAGAAACCCGTCAGCTGGTACTTCCATTCCTCCAACAATCTTGATGACATCTCCAACCTGAACAAAGTCCTGATGTATTTCCTTATACTACCCTTTCCTTAGGACTGTCACGAGCTTCTTATTCTATTTTTCTTCATTCAACTTCATGAATTGCCTTTCTTTTTGATAGTCATTAATTGCAGTGACCATAGTACAGACGAACACAGCTACAAGAATGGCGAACCCCTCAATCCAAGCAGTCTTTCTTTTCTCCTCATCTGAAGTGGCAACTTCTACCACCATGGTAATGAGGGCAGCAACGATCAAGATTCTCATCGTACAGTCTTCTAAGGCTTCACATATCAGTTCAAAGAATCCAGGAGGCACCTTGACTGGCTTTTCATTTGAGCCATAGAAGGCTTTCCTTTCATTGATGTCCTCGTCATCTCCATAGATTCCGTTTTTAAAATCGGAATTGATCCCTTAGTTAGCAAAAATATACCGGAAGCAAGCCAGTCCAAAGGAACTCTTTTAGATTAGAGATGCTAAACCTCCTCACAGAATGTGCGACTCTGCGCCATCGTG
Source organism: Brachycentrus maculatus (assembly GCF_059751285.1). Taxonomy (NCBI): domain Eukaryota; kingdom Metazoa; phylum Arthropoda; class Insecta; order Trichoptera; family Brachycentridae; genus Brachycentrus; species Brachycentrus maculatus. The sequence goes on from NW_028282112.1 coordinate 49,245, forward strand.
ACGATTTCTGCTAAATCTTCTTTAGAAATAGAAAAACTCATTTAAATATTATAGCCATAGAATATATTTGATTAGCTTTATATTGAGTCAATGAGCTTCGAAGATCACCAAAAAATACAGCCTGATAAAAATTTTTCGATTCTTTAGGCGATATTTTTCATAACTATACATAATTTTTTCTTAAGGCCCTCACTTTGAATGCAAAAGTCCTCATTTTATTTATGCTCTGCATTAGCTTACACTTTGTGTTATTGTCATAGAAAACTTCACACATATGCCATAAATGCTCTCATACAGTTGTTTTTGGTTGGAAAGAAATCTAATTTCCTTGATTGATAGCAGCTATTTCAATAAAAAAGGATAGGCCTGCAGATATCTGGCTCATCGCATGCCACATACAATAAAATTTATGTAAACATCTAATAATAGAATTATGATAATCTGTGCAAACTAACTCTAATCAGCAGGGCCTTCTCTTAGAAGCACTGAAATCTCGAGCGAAGTGTAAAGTTGGGAGTATTGGTAATTCAGAAAATTGTAATTTAAAGCAGAGTAAATGGGTATTAAGCATAATTTAAAGCAGAGTAAATTGATATTCGATAAAATTTAAAGCAGAGTAAATGGGTAACATGTGTATAAGATATAAACTGCAATTAATAATAAAAATTACATAAGTGGGCCATGGAGGCGAACAATAAAGCGAATAAAGACTGCGTGATTCATAAAAAAAAGTGCGATTTTATATGTACTTACTCAAAGTGTGTTGCTAAGATAATATGCGAAAAGTGTATACCAGACCATTTGATCCTGCATCCGCGGTAGTTAATTTACCCGATATCGGAAATCGCCGAGATTCATTCATATGACAAGATAGACAAAATGCGGGAGATTCTGGGAGCGAACAAGGTCATGAATGAAGAGAAGATCAAGGGCTATTACCAGAATTTTTCCAGAGTCTTGAATCCGCTTTCCAAAAGAATCCAGATCTTTTAGCAGTAGTCTAGAAAAATGATTAATGAGGAGCTCGGTCTTTATCTCTCCAAGAACAAGGCCATGATTGAAAACACTAAGCTCAGTCTGTCAGACACCAAAGCCATCAAGGATTAGCCAATGAGGCTGATCGAGGAAACCATCAAAGTTGCAGAGGTTATTCATTAGAAATAAACAATCCTGAAGACTAACACGTAGAAATTCAATTGGTACAATGAAGCGACTTAAGAGTTATGCAGATGCGCGATAGAGGAACTGGAATCAATGGTAAGTGTGGCAATTACCTTGCTCGACAATTACACGAAGATACAAGCTAGCAGATTCACGGAGACCTAAGTGGGGAATTAAAACCATCATGAGAAATCATTCTATGCGAGGTACTTCAATTCGCATAAAATTGCGGCTAAGGGTGAAGCGAATAATTTGTAGATGGATGTTTTCGAGGCGAAGAAATAGATATAGATCAAAGACCATGAGATACTAAGATCAAACAATTAAATAAAGGAAAAAGTTATAAAGATTTAAGAACTATCCAGTAAGGTGGCTGGCCTGAGGATGTAGTTGCTTCAATGGGAGCAAAAACTCGAAAGGGAAGAAAAGTAAAAAAGGGAGGCCAAAGGACGCGAGCGCAAGAAGAACGAAGAATTGATGATCAAGTTGGGGGTCATTGGCGATAACAGCAAGGCTATCAATTTCGAAAAAAAAGTAATCGAGGACAAAAGTCTGCACTTGATGATGTAGATCATCCCTGAACCTCTCAAACTCAATCTGAGCCAGCACAAACTCACGAAGAGCCAGCTGTAAGTGCTGCTGAAGTTTAAATCTATTCAGGTGCTCAAGATTAACTTTAGCCCATTTGACGAAGAATTTGTGCGGGAGGCTTTAATAAACTACAGAAATCTGCAGACCCTCGAACTGAACAGCGCAGGCATCGATGACAAAAGTTTGGAGTAATTGGCTGTTCACTTTCCTCCAAAGTTGAAAAACCTACACTTGATTGATAACCAGATAAGCGATGATGGGCTGGATATGATGTTTAAAAATATGCCTAATTTCGCATTAGAGTCTTTGTACCTATCTTACAACAACCTGTCATCCAGGTCAATCGAAATTATCAAGAATTACGCTTATGACATCAAAGTTCTGCACATATCGAAGTAATTACTCCTTAAATTAGAAACCCAATTAAATCCAAAGGGGCTGTGATGATCGCGAAGTATTTGAAATAAATACAAGAACTTTATATAGGCGGAACAGGAGTTCAGAAGGAAGGGCTTTTGGCCATTTGTAGAAATTGCTCCAAATTGAGAAAGCTTAACTTAGTGGCCACCGAGTTGTCGACAGGTATAGTTTCTTAAATCTTATTAGGCTTGCCGAACCTTGAGTGGTTGGACATTTCTTATAACAACCTAACTGAAAACGATTTGTAAAATATAGAAAAACTCAAAATATTTCATAAGAATCTCGAAATCATCTCCAACCAATAAAAAAAATGATATATTACAACAACACATTCAATGCATATAACATAATCAATGAATTCAATATACTCAATCATTTAATATACTCAATATATTCAATACATTTATTAAGTTTAATGATTGATAATGATGAAAGCTTCAATATGATACTTGATAAAAAAGAGGCGAATCTGAGAAACTATTGTGTATCCACGACAATATTCATGTGATTCATGTCATTGATGTGATTGACTTCTTCTATTCTCAACAGTATCTCTCAGCACGAATACAAAATAGTCGCCCTCGATGCATATATATCTCGCACTTTATCGCGAGCCGAACAAGATAGATATTTGATAAAAGCAAAATGAAATCAAAGGATCATTCTTCGATTGTGATTTTGGTTTTGTTTTTAAATTATCCTGGCAGCTTGATTTCATGCAACTTTTTGAGAATGGCATGGGATCTCAGATGGTTGATTTGCTTAATAACCACGTCCAAAGATAGCCTGCCAGCCGGTATTTTATTTCCGATCATTTATACATATTATTATGTCTTGTAGCCATCTTCGAAGGGGAAAGATTGGTCCTTGATAAAGTATTTAAATCCTACCGATGTGAAGTCAATTTTGAATTAGATCTTCAAAAGAGTAATCAAATAGTTGTACTACGGATTGGTCTGCATGTACTCCTTGTGCGAAGATCGAAATATATAATCTTAAATTAAGGATCGCTTTTTGAATCTCAATTCGAATTTGATCTCTTTCTCAGAGCCTGGGCTCGCCGATAAGTGGTAGTCGTTGATGGAAAAGATATCGGGGTTGATGTCGATCTGCATAAAATATTCGACTATGTAGATATATGTGAATAGCATCTTGGCATGTTCTGCTGAGAGGTTCTCAGCGATTTTCACCAAAAAATATTCACAAACCTTCTATGAGTTCAGTCTCCCTTTTCGCGATATTTCGAGGAAGGATTCATGTCTGGACTCATAATCTGACCCCACCAAGTAAATCCCATTCTTCATGATCTTCATCGGCAATATAGAAGAAGGCATAAAGTCTCTATACCAAAAGTAGTGCTCATTCCACTTTATCAAGAACAACTGTCTCACCCCCAAAGAAAACTCAGGGAAGTTTTTGCAGAATTTCTGAAGCCTATCAAAAATCTACGGCAAAGCTAAACAGCTTTCTAGAAATGAACTAAAATTACACATTCTAAATCGAGGGCAGGTCAGTTCATTCTGTTAGTAGACCATTTTAGCAGACAACCCTTCCCTTCTATACTCGACCTGCAACAATAGATTTGAAATGTTTGACATTTTCACTGTGAAAAAAGGAATCGGATCAATCACGGGGCTGGTGAATTGAACTTCGAATTTGATCTTTTCATAGCTGAAGCTTATCTTTGACTCTGAATCGTCTTGTGTTTGCCCGAGGAGCAGCCAGAGAGAGTTTTTCATTTCGATAAACTCAATGCATTCCAGAAACCGAATGGCTGTCGAAAGCGAGTAGTTTTCGAAATTTTCCTTCAACTGCTCCTGGACTTTGGGCCGGATCGAGCGATTATAATATGCTTTCAGATAAGAAAGGGAATTTTTGGTGCTGGTCTGCTCAATCAGATCGATTTCCCAAACATACTCACCATCTTTCGGCAAAAGGGTCATAAAAATTGTATACTTTTTGTAGCTGATTAAAAGCATGTTTAATTTCTCATTAAAAATTCGATGCCACTTTATATTTGGGGACAACCCGCGGGAAGACAGGAACTTCAATCTCATTTACTTGCTTATAAATGTTTATTGAAAATCCTGGTCTGATATTTGGCCATGCGAAAGTCTACAGAAAATATCGTGGCTGAACCAGGGATTCGACCGTAATTTTTCTTCCCTACCAGGTTCACTGAATTATTGGAGGAGGCGTTCGATCTATTTATAGGTGCTTTTGATGTTCTTATTCGACTCAGTGAGCTTTGATCTAATAGACTGCGTGATTATCAGAGTACCTTTATCCGGAAGGGAATTTTCTGCTGCAAAAATTCTGTGACCTTCAGCAGATCTTCAAACTCTGATAGTAACACCTCGGTAGGTCTGGATAGAGAGTTGTCATATGCGTAGTATTATATTATTTTATCGAATAGTATTGGATCCTTGACCTTCATCCAATAATTATAATACCGTCCATGTTTAAATAAAAGGGGCAACAGAAATTTAAATAAAATTTATGCGATATTCCATTTATTCAAATCGACCGAAAGTTTATGCATTTTTCATAGGAAATGGCGCGGTCCCTTAAATAAAATGAAATGCATCAATGGCGAGACGTCTGCCTCGAGAGCAGCTTACCAGATATTATTGAGCCATATAATCAGTCCTTAAGATCATTCTTTCATAAATTTGGGAATGAGATCAAATAAAGCGCGCAATCAACAAAATTCGCACAAGATTAAATTAAAGATAGACAAGAATAATTAATTAAACACTAATTGTTAGATGATGGCCCAAACAAATAGTTTGTGTTGATTTTGATATAACTTTTGTGCGCCTCATTATTCGCGTATGATAATATTTGGATAAAATGTTGAGTGAAGTAACTCAAGGTCAGAATCATTCGCAAGAGGCATAGTTTGAGTGGAGCTCAGTCGTCATTTTATGCACCTTCTGTATGCGATTGCAATGCTCTTTATATGATTATCGTGATGCTCTTTATATGATTATCGTGATGGATGCAGCATAAATAATTCACTGATGAAACCAGTGGGCAGTCAATACAAATCAGAAAGGGCTCAGAGATGCTACTTGTATTTCCAGCCACCCCTAGATCGTGCGATATCGATCAAAAAGATCTCCCATTGTATTGCTCGAAGGAGATAATTGGCTCCCCTGCGTATAGAAGAAGAGTGTTTTGGTTTTTATTGCGTTTAAGTAGAGCAGCTTCTTTTCCATCGCTTTCGAAAAATACACGAAGGAGGAATCAGGGTCAATGACGAATAGGAGAGGCTTCTCAAGATCGACAGAGGAGTCGATGGAGGTGATCAAAACAGGAACCTTCGATTGGCTATAAAGATGAGGCATATTTTACTCTTTATACTTTGTGAAGAGCCTTTTCAGGGCCTACTTCTTCTCTTCTTTGCTCTTCATCAATAACAGCTTATAAATATTATCCTATAATTCTTTTTAAATGACTAATTCTTAGCGAAATCTGCATTGGATTGCAGTTAGAATCCATAAATACCTAGCTCTTTTAAGAATACCAACACAAGTTTGATAATAAGCCCTTAATTATCATATAATGTAATTTAATGTAATTCTTGCTTCACAATTTAGAGTTGCCTTCCATAGCTTTATCAATAAGAATAATAATTTTGTCATTATATGATATTATGGTGATGATTATAATGGATAGGCTATGAATAATTAAACAGTCGACATCTGCCTATAATTTAGTAAATTTCTGCATGTGGAGGAGCTAGCTCGTCTTATTCTATGTTATGTTTCAAGTGATAGTCTCTTTCGACAAAGCACATCCCAATCCCTCTCCAGTCATCCCTAACTACCTCCTGAAGGTTTATCTAAGCCCTGACTGCCGATACTGCACCTTCGCACAAAATCAGTTGACCCACCTCGTCAATATATAAATGCACTGGGAGGAGAGGCTCACGCTCGAGTTCATCGATTGTAATCTGGCGTCGCATTCGAATTAGTGTCGGAATACCGGCAAGGCGCAGTTGCATATGGTCCTTTATAGAATAAATCTTCTGGCGAGCTCACAGAAATACGAATAGTCTGAAATGTAAGAAAAAGGCACTGCAAAGCTGGGTTAACTGACAGGAGTTAGAAGTTACTACTTCTTTAGGGATTGGATTCAAGAACATATCTATCCGTAGCGCCCGATTGCAGAAAAGTAACTGGTGGAAGGATATGAACTCATCAAAAATGACAATGTCCAATAGCTTATTGATTAGTATCAGATTTAGCTCCGGAGGAAGACCATGATCCAGGCAAATAAGTTTGATCTCATCCAGTTTGTCAAGAGTCAGCGAGTTCTCTCATAAGCGACCACTCT
>NW_028282113.1:0-32500 GCF_059751285.1 Brachycentrus maculatus
ATCCAATAACATTTATTGGCTAATCGTCAGATAACAAAGTTCAACATAATTTTACTCATTTTTGTAATTTTAGAGAGTTGATAATAACAATAAAAAGCAAATTAAAAATGTGCAAACAAAACTTATTTCTTTTTCTAAGCAGGATAACCGAGAACAAGCGCGTCGATATCAAACAGCAATGTCACTTCACGACGAGTGCTCAAAAAGGATGGATAAATTTTTGTTTTACTATTGTAGTATTTCTTTGATAATTATAGTATTTTCTTGTTACCATATTTTTAATAAATGAAATGTGTTACGTGATTTTTTTTCATCCTTAAGATATGCCTTGTCCATATGAATGATTTTGATAAATTATGATAATTCAAAAATAAGTCTTCTTGATGGAAAACTAAAAACTTTAAATATTATTGTACAATGGTCACACTAATCTTCCGAAGGGATGTGGTGAAAAGAAAAAAATCAGAATTATAAATATATATATATATATATATATATATATATATATATATATATATATATATATATATATATATATATATATATATATATATATATATATATATATATATATATATATATATATATATATATATATATATATATATATATATATATATATATATATATATATATATATATATATATATATATATATATATATATATATATATATATATATATATATTTATATATTTTTTACTAATCAACATTCAAATGAAAAAAAACCTTACTTTTTTTATATTTCACAGCACTTAGTTGAAGTAAATCTAATGGGTCGACGCCCAACCAAAAAACTACGCCTGACTGAGGCATGAAGAAAAAACGACTCCTATGGGCCAAAGAACACCGGAAAATGACTTTTTCGGACTGGAGTCGAGTATTTATGACTTGCATTTATATAATAAAGTAAGAAGATAAAAATATATGTATTTTTGCAATTATGGTAATACATTACACGTCTGCTTTTTGGACGAGTCAACATTTAAAATTTTGGTGGGAAAAACTTCATTCGTCCGACGTGGCCTAGGAGAAAAGTTCCACCCAGACTGCCTTGCAGAGTGGATTAAAAACACCCTGTTAGCATGATGTTGTGGTCCGTGATCTCATGTAAGGGTATGAGATGCCTCTTTATCATGGAAAGGACCATGAAGCAAGGCCAGTACCAGCGAGTGCTGAAAAGTCGGCTCCAGCCGAGGCTGGAATCAAGAATGGTTCCCTGGCAATGAAGAGTTTGTGTTAATGCATGACTTGGTACCGTGTCATAAAGCCAGGAGTGTTACCACATGCCTGGCTGAAAAAAAACTCTATGTTTTACCTTAACCGGGATATTAGCTGGATATGAACCCCATTGAAAACTTTTGGGAACTAACTAAACGTGAGATTGCTAAAGAAGTCGTCACCACCAAGTGGCAAATGATAGAAACTCTTCTCAGAGTATGGCAAACTAACCCTTATCTCTGGCACAATGCAAAAATCTGCATAAAAAGCATGCCCTGACGTTTGGAGGTTGTAATCGCAGCAAAGGGTGTTATTACTAAAAATTAAGATTTTTCTGAAAATGTTGAGTAATAACTTTTTTTGATAAAAATTAATTGGCATTATTAAATCTATGATAATATTGTTTACAACATTTTGAGTGTGTCCAAATACTTGTTCACAAAATCTGGATTATCTCCAATTACAGGAGTTATTTTCATATTATTTTTTGACATCTCATCAAAGATGAAGAAGAATATGGAAGTCTGGGCATTTACGGGGCTTACGACCGTCATAGGCTGGTTTAAGTGATCACTTTACACACGTGTAACATTCACGAATTCTACCCATTATTGATAACCACACTACTCAAATTCTTGGAAGTTCTATATATATGAACCAATTTAGAAACCTTGTTCATGAATCACTAGAACTTCACTATAGACATCTATTGGTGAGATGTAAATGCCCAGACTTCCATATTCTTCTTCATCTTTGATGAGATGTCAAAAAATAATATGAAAATAACTCCTATAATTGGAGATGATCCAGATTTTGTGAACAAGTATTTGGACACACTCAAAATGTTGTAAATAAATTATCTGGTCAAATTATAAGCTTAATAATAAAAATGAAAACGGTATTTTCTGGCGTTTCTCATGTGTGTGATTATAATCCAGGATTCGGATCTCACATACTAATATAAGAGTTTCTGCTTAGTAAAAAGCTTCTTTACATCTCACCAATAGATGTCTCTAGTGAAGTTCTAGTGATTCATGAACAAGGTTTCTAAATTGGTTCATATATATAGAATTTCCAAGAATTTGAGTAGTGTGGTTGTCAATAATGGGTAGAATTGGTGAATGTTACACGTGTGTAAAGTGATCACTTAAACCAGCCTATGACGGTCGTAAGCCCCGTAAATGCCCAGACTTCCATATTCTTCTTCATCTCTGATGAGATGTCAAAAAATAATATGTATTTTTTAAATTGTTTACATTTAAAAAAATGCAGGTATGCATAAATTTAGTAAATACAAGTAAAACTTGAGTTAAAAATAAAATTAAATAATAATAATTAAACCCTTATCCGCACCCCAACGGTGCATAGGGCACTGCGTCATATAAACGCAGTGTTATCTTGATCGTTTACGCATGAAGGAACGGTGATCACCCCTCCGCTTCAGGTACCAGTCCAGGGTAAAATTGAATAAATTCTAGAGCGAAAAAATTAAATAAATATTAGAGTTACAAAAATCACTAATTTTTGTTTTCACCCCACTGGGAATCGAACTCAGGATTTCCAGCACGCTAAACATTGCACCATGGCGGTGGATAAAATAATTATAAAAAATTATATTCAATTATTTTTTTATGTAAGCAATTTTAAAAATACATTATATATTTTTTTGTACTCATGTCAATAGTGTTTCATTATACTGCGGGCAATTACATAGTTATATTTATTGTTATGCTTAATTTTTCTAAAATGTAATAAAACGTAATAAGTTATGTTGAAATCAACAAATAGTATTTGTTTATTCTAAAAATATATTCAGTATCATGTTGAAGTACACAAAGTTAGTATTTTTTGTAATATGCTGCACGAAGAATGCCGCTACTGCCAACTACCAACCTAAGGGACAATATTGGGTGAAAAATCAATTTTTGTTGTAATTTGATATATCGCTCACTCCTTTCAAGAACTTCATAAATCAAAAATCGTCAATTTTCAGTTGTGCATGTTTTCGGAATGCCCAGAAAATGTACTATATCCCAGCAAAAGAGGCATATTTTTATCTTAATATTTAACCGCTACAGGGCAGAAAGTGTTGTTTTTGCATTTTTAAGAAAAGGTATGGTTTAATTATTTTTTTTAAATAAACTACATATTAAAAAGATGTGTTGCACATTAAAAAGTTTAGTAAGTTGCTTGATATTTATTTTTAATACATTGTATTATATTTTTAAACTTTAAAACGATCTCCTGAAAAATCAAGTATTTTGTTTTATGACGTTCTTGAAAGGAGTGAGCGATTTGATATATCGCTCACTCCTTTCAAGAACGTCCAAAATGAAAAAAGTTGATTTTTCAGGAGAACGTTTTTAAAGTTTAAAAATATAATACAATATATGAAAAATAAATATCAAGCCACTTATTGAACTTTTTACTGTGCAACAGATCTTTTTGGGTAAAACCTGAATGTTTTTTCTCCATTTGAAAAATATTTAGTATATTTAAATAAATAATTAAACAATACGTTTTCTTTAGAATGCGAAAACAACACTTTCTGCCCTGTAGCGGGTAAATATTAAGTTTAAAATATGCCGCTTTTGCTGGGATATAGTACATTTTCCAATTCATTCCGAAAACATGCACAACTGAAAATTGACGATTTTTGATCTATGACGTTCTTGAAAGGAGTGAGCGACATATAAAATAACCTTTTCACATACCAAGTTATGCTGATAAGCTTATTGGTAGATTTAATTAGAGTATTTTTTTAACTCTATAATTCTAGTCTCTGTTCTTCTCCGTCTAATTCCTCATTACTGAGGGTTGTGACCCTTGTGGAAGCAATGACTCTTCTCCAGATATCCCTTGACTGCGTTGCACGCAGCACTCCAATCACTTTCTGCTGCTGCCTTAACTTTGAGTCACAGAATTGCATCAATATTTCATTTAATTAAAAGCTTTATATACAACATTTTGAGTATGTCCAAATACTTAATTATTTCAATAAAAATGTTTGATTCCTCAATTTGAAAAAAAAACTAACGAGTCCGGATATTACAAATGAGCCTAAACTCATTCGTATAGCAACGTTATTTTTATAAAAGAGAGACCTATCAAATGTAATTATAGTCAAATAATTATTGTTTAATCGCTTTAGTTTTCGCAGCTAAACGGTATCCTAATCTAACACTCTCCTTATCAGTCATCTTTCACTTTGTGTAATACCATTTAAATATACCACTTATATCATTTCCCACTTTTGTTTGACCGGTGACGATGATTATTGACGCAAAAGCTATAAAGATATTTCATTTAAGTTTTACTTAGGTAAATATCATTATTTCTTCATTTTAAAATATGCGGAATTCATCGAAACACGTGTGAAAATTGATTTTAATAAATAGTGGTATTTACCAAGTTTAACTTTAATTTATAATATAAATAGCTATTATGTCAATAGTTATCGTCATAAGTCAAATAAAAGTGGATATGTAGTGGTTGCTATTTAGATTATTAATTAAGTTTGATAATAATAATAATAAAACCCTTATCCGCAATCAATGGTGCATAAAGCACTGCGTCATATAAACGCAGTGTTATCTTGATCGTTTACACATAAAGGAAAGGTGATCAGCCCTCCACTTCAAGTACCAGTCCAGGGTTATATTGAATAAATATTACAGTGAAAAAAACATTAATATTTATTTGACCCCCCTGGGAATCGAACCCGGGACCTCCAGAACGGTAGCCGAGCGTGCTGACCATACGTACACTACGGAGGCGGACATGTAAGAGACTATTTAAGTTTAACTTGGTAAATACCACTATTTCTTAAAATCTTATATGACGTGTGTTTCGATGCATTCTTCATCATTTTTAAATATGCGGAACGCATCGAAACACATCGCTTACTCCTTTTAAGAACGTCATAAATCAAACAACTTGATTTATCAGGAGAACGTCTTTAAAGTTTAAAAATATAATACAATGTATTAAAAATAAATATCAAGCCACTGTGCAATAAAAGTATTTACTGCGCAACCGATATTTTTAGGTAAAACCTGAAGGTTTTTTCTCCATTTGAAAAATATTTACTATATTTAAAAAATTAATTGACATAAAAATTACAATACCTTATCTTCAAAATGCAAAAACAACACTTTCTGCCCTGTAGTGGGTAAATATTAAGTTAAAAATATGCCTTTTTTGCTGGGATATAGTTCATTTTCGGGGCATTCCGAAAACATGCACAACGGAAAATTGACGAATTTTGATTTATGACGTTCTTGAAAGGAGTGAGCGACATGTCAGAATAGATTTTAAGATATAGTGGTACTTACCAAGTAAAATTTAAATGAGAAATTGAACATTTCAATGCATTTTTTTGAAATTATATTGTATTCGTATTGATATTTATTTCAATGATTAAATAAAACACTTCGTTTTTTACCACTTGAGTTTTATTATAGACTACATGTTTCAGAAGTTAAACTTCCATCATTCAGGTCTGTATAATAACAAAGTTAATGCCGAAACAATAAATAAGATATTTATTTCAATGTTTTCAGGGGGAATATGAAATTTTCTTGGAGTCATTGAACCTTTGCCCAGGACCAATGAAAAACAACATTACAAAATTGGACTATGCATTTTACATTGACCCAGAAACTAAATTGAGTTACTTTAATATGAACGTCACTACCAAGATGGACTCAGGCCCCATAATAGTTAGCAATCAAAACTAAAATTGGCTGCATCAATACCCTTCCTACATTGGAAAGGCACATCATCATACATTTCCTGCATGGAAAGTACTAAAACGACTGAATCTTTTCTGCAAATGCTTCAAAATGTCTCCAGATTCTACCCTCCTCAGCGTCGCACCATCGCTTTTGAGGTCTTCCGACGCCTGTTTTATTTTTTTTAATCTCAAAAATTTTGGGGTTCATCTTGTCGGGTCCTTTCTTGTAATATGTCCTGCCCATTGCCACTTAAGGCTTATCCATGATATCCACTATTTTGGTTCTGTTCCTAATTTACTTCATTTATTACCTTATCTTTCAAGCTTTAAGCATGGATCGCTTCATGTAATAAACCGCTTTGATTCACAGAAAAAGTATGAAATTTAAGTAAATTTGAAAATAATAAAAACACAAATATTTCTTGATAATATTATTAAAATGTATCTTTGTTTTAAAATCACTGTAAAACAAATGTACATATTAATTATAAAATGGAAAATCTCAAAGTTGGTGCTTCAAATATAAAATATACACATATCTCTCTTTAAATAAAAATTAATAATAAAATTTATTTTGATCAAAAGAGGTATGTTCATATTTATGTGTTTTGTTTGATGTATTTCTGTTTTTTTTATTAAAAAAGAGAAATATTTGTGTTTTTATTATTGACACAAATATTTCCATTTCATACTATATCTGTGAGCCTAGGCGGCTCATTATTAGAAATAGGTATCAAATTGTGGAGTGTGTTTGAACCGAGAAACTCTGGCTTTAGAGTCCGCGACACTAACCACGGGACCATAACCCGTCATTTTGGATCCTGCAGTTGATCCTGTAGTTTGATACATGATTATAAAGTGATTTACCATTGTGATTTGTCTGCTTTGATGGGAGGTGCTTTAACTTATCATATAAATGCAATTTGGTCATAAATTAACTCCACCTTTTTTCTTCTTCTCTTCGTTGCACTGGTTTTCAGTACCTTCTTGAATTTCATTAATATTATTATTTTAATTTATTTAGTTTTTGTGTTTTAGGCAAGACTTCGTTACTTTAAATGGGTAAATAACAGGTTCGAGTACATGGTGACATTTAATACTAAAGATTTATGTGAATATATGCCACTGAACAAAAATATATTTACTGAATTTGGATTGGATTCGCGATGTCATATAAAAAAGGTTCCTCATTCATTTTTTTATATCGCTCACTCCTTTCAACAAGTCATATATCGAAAAACTTGATTTTTCAGGAGACCATTTTTAATGTTTAAGAATATAATAAAAAATTTTAAAAATAAAAATCATTACACTTATTGACCTTTTTACTGTGCAACAGATCTTTTTAGGTAAAACCTGAAGGTTTTTTCTCCATTTAAAAAATATTAAGTATATTTAAAAAATAATTGAACAATACATTTTCTTCAAAAGGCTTTTTGCCTTGTAACGAGTAAATATTAAGTTAAAAATATACCGCTTTTACTGGGATATAGTACATTTTCTGGGCATTTCGAAAACATGCACAACTGAAAATTTACGATTTTTTAAAATATGACGTTGTTGAAAGGAGTGATGTGAGATGTGTGTACAAGTATATATTTAGCTATTCCTATAATAATAATAATGTAGTTAAACTATAAAAATACAATAAGTTACCACCATTCCACTTCTCCACAGGAGTAGGCGGAGAGAATAGAACGCTGCACACTATGTCTTTGCGAAACTTAGCCTCTTCCATATTCATGCATTTCCTTATACATTTACATTATATTTTATACTTTTTGTTCCGACTCCTAACCTGACCACATTAAACTTGTTGACATACTTGATCATGTTAATTTTTTTTCGGTGTTCCTCTGCGTTAATTTCTAATTCTTTCCTGACAATGACACACGATCATTTTCGCATTAAAGATCGCATTTCGTCTATAAAGTGATAACTTATACCAGGTAATTTTAAGACGTGAGCTCTGTGAACGAAATGATTATATATCGTCATCAGCATAAATTTATGAGATTGATGATAAAATCTAAGGAAAAAGTGGTCAGGTCAGTTGAATAATCAGCGGGTGTGTACCATATGAGCATACGCTTAAATGTGAAAGAGGCAAAAAAAATTTTTTTAGATGGGAATTGCATTTTTATTTACCTTGCTTATTATGTACTAGGTTTATAGATCATTTACTAGATTTTTGCTTCTTTTAGCTAATTAAATATGTTTTTATTTGAATCTGTGTTGGGAACAGGAGGGATAATCTAGTGTGGGTCAAATAGGAACTTCTCAGCACTTGCTCATTGCTGGGAGGAAACCACGTTGCACTCCTCAGGAGAAGGCGGACTGTTGACTGTCATCAGCAGACCTTCCGTTCCACTAGGAGAGGGTTCGGCATTTGGTGTCCTACTTTGGTTTATGTTACCAATGTCCTTCACTATTTTTATCATGTATTATACTACCTCTCGTGACAGTTCCTTATGAACTATCACGGATCCGATGTTGGATAGGTCCTCACCCAGGCTCCTGCAACGCGCCTCCAGCTGTTGTCTTTGAAAGCTGAAAAGGGGGCAAAGCATCAACAGGTGAGGGACATCTTGAGGTGTCTCATCATCAAGAGACGAAGATTGTTTGCAAAGACAGATTGGTGAGGTGTTGCATTCTCTCTGTCTGCCCTAATAAGTAAAATTAATATAATTTTTTTTTCAGGGTAACATGAGCCTCTTGGTTGATCCGTCTAAATCAATGCATAGTTTTTATGATAAATTCTTTTTTGGCAAATTTAGGGGTAAAATGTTTTTCTACACCCGACAAGGAAACATAGTCTGCTGGGAATTTATTCAACATTTAGTTGAAAAGAAAAATATTGAAAATTTCAAGAAAACATATGATCCTTCCAACGCAACAAGTGTGTAAATACGATTTTTTTACGAGTTTCAACAAAAGGTCTGAAATATTTGCGCATTCAGCTTATCTTCAATCAACGTACAGTATCGAACAGATTAATTGACACATTTTTTTTTTTGTATTTTCAACACCCTCTAAAAAATGTTTTAAGGGTGTTCCTCGTATTATTGACCGGGGCTTCTTTTAGTGACTGAGAAGATGAATAGCAAGAAGTATCACCCAATTCTAATGGAAAAGATGCTACCATGATGATACAAAAATGAAGGTCGAATGGTAACGGAATATTTCAGCAGGATTTAACCCCCTGCCACAAATCCAAAATATAAGATGAAAATGTTCACACAAAAACAATAGACTGTGTTGGACTGGTCAAGAATTTTACCAGACTTAAACCTATTCGAAAATCCATCGGCAATCTGTAAGAATCGGCTCTCCAAAATTGATTGCACTACGGTGGAAAAGCTCATTTTGTCCATAATTCAGGTATGGTTTCGAGACGAAAATGGCATCCACGTATTATATTATATTATCCACCTTATATTTTAGATACCAAAAAGAGTAAATTTTTGATTGAGCCCGATGAGATCATATTAAATATTAATTTGTGATATAACTAATAAACACAAGATTTTACAAAACTTTTTAGGAATATACAAAAAAAATGTTTGGTTTCAATTAATCTGTTCGATACTGTAGTTATACTTATGTAAATAATAGTTTTTTTGACTACTTTTAAGTGAGAACCTGTCATTGGATTTTTTTTAAATTATTCTTTGATATATTGTGAATTTTTGATATCCTCTTGGTTTTCAATAAGTTTTCAATAAATAAATAAATAAAAAAACTTTCAATTATAATTCCTAGGGGATGTTGTGAAAATCTACTTTACTTTGAATGATTTGTTACATGCGCATTTTGATTTTTGCTCTGCTATTTTTACGTACATACATGTATGTGGGAAAGAGTGAATTTTCGCTGCGAATAGAAGGTTCTAGATCGCAGGCTGTATTTATGACGAGGGTGGTTGTGACATTCAAACATCGCAAACTGTTTTTCAGACTTTCATTTGAATATACGAACGGGAACAATATGTAAATATTCCTGTTTGTATTTTGACTAATAGTACTTTATGATATCCATTTTTTTAACATGATTCTTCATTTAAAAAATAAGGGAAATATCGAGAATTTTTTTTCATTTTTACATCAAAACTATCATTCATACTTTAATCCCTTCTTTTGTTTTTTCTACCCCTTAGCCTCAACTCCTTACCTGATACATTTTCCTCGTTTTATGCATCTTCATCAATTTTACAGTGTTTTTTACTTACATTTATTTCACTTAATGGTGCATAAGGCACTTTATTAAATTGTTACAACTATCACCTCTCTTCTTTCATATAGTTGAAATGCTTAATCATGTTTTTTTTTTATATATTAAAAATCATACTCATGATTTAACTTAGTATTGAAAATCTTGTCTAAAAACTTCGTTTTACACGTTTCGAGTACACATCATGTACAAACTATGACAGCGCGCCGGGCAGGCTTGCTAACTTGACGACTAACGCATTTGTTAGTCCTAAGAATAAAATATGTGGGCAGGTATTCACACTGACGGTATATGTAGTATTAATATGAATATATTTTAAAAATCTAACTTTTTTTAAATGCGATTTAACGTCCGATTTGAAATGAAAAATAGTAAAACACAACACAAAAATCCCATACTGTAGAATGGAGTGACATAAATTTTACTATTTTTGACATCTCATCAAAGATGAAGAAGAATATGGAAGTCTGGGCATTTACGGGGCTGACGACCTTCACAGGGTGGTTTAAGTGATCACTTTACACGCGTGTAACATTCGCCAACTGTACCCATTATTGACAACAACACTACTTAAATTCTTGTAAGTTCTATATATATATGAACCAATTCAAAAACATTGTTCTTGAATCACTAGAACTTCACTAGAGACATCTATTGGTGAGATGAAAAGAAGCTTTATAATTATAATAACACACATGAGAATCGTCAGAAAATATCGTTATCATTTAAGCTTATAATTTGACCAGATAATTTATTAACAACATTTTGAGTGTGTACAAATCTGGATTATTCCAATCATACTAACAATCATACGAGATAATCTAGATTTGTAACAAGTATTTGGACACACTCAAAATGTTGACATAAATCTTACTAAATTTATACCATACATACCTACATCCCCCACTACCTAATGAACAAACCAACCTTATGTCTTCACTACTGCTAAACATATTTAAATAGACTATTACTGTACATTATCTCTCTCTATGTAAACGCTTGCATGATGCGTTATTGATAAACAAATAATTACATCTACATATATAAATTCTTAAAAATAATATAAACAGCAATTGTATTAAGCTTTAAAATATTAATTCTCCAAAATATGGCCATGTCAATAAATTCTTCCTTTCCCAGAAAATAAATATAAGGGTACATACCTACATCCCCCATTAGCTACTGTTGTCTCCCATAAATTATTGCTGCACGTGTTAAAAGTGTCACTTTGAATTGTATAGCAACATTAAGACCGTAGTCCGTTTGATCTTCACATTCGTTTGATAATGCCCTAACAAGGCGAAACAACTGTCACAATATAATTTTATATGTGTTTTAGTTAATAAAATACAACTTAGTAGACTCAAAAAATCTGTGTTTGATTTAAAATTAATACAAAAATTAAAATGGAGTTCTACAAATTAAACGCCAAATCAATAAACAAATTTATACTATTTTTTTTTGTATTTAGGATGTTTAAAACTTGGTCCTGACAGAGTAAAGCTAAGGATGATACATGGAACTTGAGATCACTTAAAGGTCACGTTGCGGAAGGTCCTTAACTCCTCCGACCGGTAAAGGAATCGATAACTAAGTGTAGGGATTAAATGATCCTGGAATATAAATCTTCCCATCTCAAAGGACTAATCCGTCCATGCTGGAACCGCGCTAATATAATCGGGTTGAAACGAGGAGTAGAATAATATTTTAATTTAACCTTATTTAAACATTAGCAAATGAATAATTTGAAACTAACTTACTAACAAACCACCACGCAGCTTCCCCGTAGGGGTAGGCAGAGAGAATAGAACCCCACACCACTCTTTCTTTGCAAACATTATTCGCCTCTTCCATGTTCATGCATCTCCTCATACATACCCACCGATATTTTCGACTCCTAACCTGACCGCTTTCAAATATTTGGCATACCTGATCGTGACAAGTTTTTCTCGGTCATCCTCTGATCATATTTCCAATTACATTCGCCCTATAAATTTGTTTTACCTATCCTCACCCATTCGTTCTACATGTCCAAACCATCTCAACACACCTTTCTTAATTTTATCGATAATGCTTATATCAGTTTCGCATTCCTTCCTTATTTCACTATTCGACCATCTATCATACATCGTTTTGTCACACATTCTTCTGAGAGATCGCAGTTTGACTGAATTCAGTCTACTTTCATCCTACTTTTGCCACCTTATTTTTACTAACAATATTTGCATCCTAACAATATTTTAAATGTGTCTAAATCTTTATTGAAAAATTCTGCGTTGGTCTCCATAATTAATAATAGTATAAATTACCATGCTGGTTCCGGGTTCGATTCCTGGTGTTTTTTCACCACACACGTTCTTGTTTTCATGTGATAAACGATCAAAATGTAAATGCATCAATTTAATTTTTTGCCCTTTGCACCATGCAGTATAAATAAAGGTCAAAAGTAGTACTCGTAGTTATTTGTTTTATGCTTAAATTATTTTTTGACATCTCTTAAAGAAGAATATGGAAGTCTGGGTATTTACGGGGCTGACGACCGTCAAAAGCTGGTTTAAGTGATCACTTTACACACGTGTAACATTCACCAATTCTACCCATTATTTACAACCACACTACTCAAATTCTTGGAAGTTCTATAAATATGAACCAATTTAGAAACATTGTTCTTGAATCACTAGAACTTCACTAGAGAAATCTATTGGTGAGATGTAAAAAAGCTTTTTTACTAAGCAGAAACTCTTATATTAGTATGTGAGGTCCGAATCTTGGATTATAATCACACACATGAGAAACGCCACAAAATACCATTTTCATTTTTATTATTTAAGCTTATAATTTGACCAGATAATTTATTAACAATTTATATATATATATATATATATATATATATATATATATATATATATATATATATATATATATATATATATATATATATATATATATATATATATATATTGAATATATATATATATATATATATATATATATATATATATATATATATATATATATATATATATATATATATATATATATATATATATATATATATATATATATATATATATATATATATATATATATATATATATATATATATATATATATATATATATATATATATATATATATATATATATATATATATATATATATATATATATATATATATATATATATATATATATATATATATATATATATATATATATATATATATATATATATATATATATATATATATATATATATATATATATATATATATATACACATATATATATATAAATATATATATATATATATATATATATATATATATATATATATATATATATATATATATATATAAATATATATATATATATGTTTATATAAATATATATATATGTATATATATATATATATATATATATATATATATATATATATATATATATATATATATATATATATATATATATATTTTTATAAATATATATATATATATATATATATACATATATATATATATATATATATATATATAGTCATATATATACATATATTCATATATATACATATATATATGTGAGTGTATGTTTTCATGTATGTGTATATATATAAATATGAACATCGTTCCATTGTCTTTTTCACCCACAGCAAAATTCCATAGATAAGGAGTGAAGATTTCATGAAACTTATATAAAATAAATTCAATGTGGGTTTAAAAATAATTTTAAGGGTTTTTAATATTTGAGACAGTGTCTACATTACTTCTCTTGGTATGGATACAGCTCGAGTTTGCTAAGTGCCCGGCTGCGCAAACAGTGAATACTAAGGGGAGAGCTTAAAAGGTAAAGAAAGAAAGTCCATCCGTCGGGGGTGGGATTGGGGACAAACTTGGGGTAAGATGGAGTTGAAACAAAACAGATTCCACTTAAATCAAGGTGGATGGATAATATTGACCTTGTGTATTTCTCAACCAGTGCTACTCAAGTCGCCTTATCGACTGCAAACAGGTCTTAAGGCTATCTTAGTGGGTGTTGAGTAATTTACAAGAAAATAGGAGCTTTTATAAAGCGCTCAGGATTGCGTCCCTGTATTCGTAAAAGCTTGTTTAATGGGTGTGTAAGAGAAGACAATAAACCGAAACAGAGGAAACTGTATTTTTTTATTCGTTGATTTGTCTGTAAGTTTGTGGTAATACATATTTTTCTATTTTTAACTCACCGCCTCCGTAGTGTAATGGTCAGCACGCTCTGCTACCGTTCTGTAGGTCCCGGGTTCAATTCCCAAGGGGGGTAAAATAAATATTGTATAAGTGATTTTTTTCACTGTTATATTTATTCAATATTATCCTGGACTGGTACCTGAAGCGGAGGGTTGATCACCGTTCCTTCATGCGTAAACGATCAAGATAACACTGCGTTTATATGACGCAGTGCCCTATGCACCATTGGGCTGTGGATATGGGTTTTATTTTTATTTTTATCTTTTTTTTTAACTCAAATTTTACTTGTATTTACTAAGTTTATCTTAAGTAAAAAAGATTTTTTATTAAACTTTTTTGTTTGAACATTTTAGCCAATATATATGTATGTACATGTATATAAGTGGTCTTATTGCTAGGTATATGTTATCATTACATTTTGACATCTCAGCATAGATGAAGAAATACATCGAATAGTAGGAATTTACATAGCCTACAA
Organism: Brachycentrus maculatus; assembly: GCF_059751285.1. NCBI lineage: Eukaryota > Metazoa > Arthropoda > Insecta > Trichoptera > Brachycentridae > Brachycentrus > Brachycentrus maculatus. The sequence continues at coordinate 14,884 of NW_028282113.1, forward strand.
TCTGTCATAGGCTGGCTTAAGTGATCACTTTATACACATTTTTTTAAATTACCTAACGTCCAAGTGACTTTGAAATCTAGCTGTGGCTTATGCAACACCGCTTGTCATGACCCCACTCAGGCTTCAACTTTTTAAGTTTCATAGCCTATGCCTACTCGTGAGTGGATTTACTCTTTATGTTTAAGTTAGTTAGTTTTATTTTAATTAAATTAAACACTTGAATAATCCACTGAATTGGGTTTTATTTTTACTTACGACTAGTTTCGAAAACGACAATTGTTTTCATCTTCTGGTACAAATTAAAACAATGTTTTAATTTGTACCAGAAGATGAAAGCAATTGTCGTTTTCGAAACTAGTCGTAAATAAATATAAAACTCAATTCAGCGGATTATTCAAGTGGTTTATTTAATTAAAATAATCATGTCATTCCACAAAGTTAATGCCGAATCAATAAATAATATAGTTTGTTTTTGTTTAAAGTGAAAATTCTAGGCAAAAACACTCGCGTGCTTTATACACATGCAACACTCACTATTCTACCCATGATTGACAACCACATAACTCAAATTTTTGGAACTCTTAGATGTATCGTAAATTCCATATCGCTTCAAGAATTAGTTCACTGGAATAAATATACGTATATTTTTATAGGGTGTTTTTTAAGAGTATACAAATTCAAATTTCCCGCAGGTGGCAATTACAACATCGTTTCTCCAAAAACTGAATAGGAAACCAGAAAACCTGAATTTTCGTTTGATGAGTGTTTGGTATAATCACATAAAAATTGGGACTTTTTGATGTTAGAGCAATTTGAATAGTTATTTATTGACTTTGAATAGTTATGTATTTTTTATTTATTGGTTTTCGTTTAATTTGTAGAACTCCATTTTAATTTATGTATTTATTTTAAATCAAACACAGATTTTTTGAGTCTACTAAGTTGTATTTTATTAACAAAAAACACATAAAAAATTATATTGTGACAATTGTTTCACCTTGTTAGGGCATTATCAAACGAATGTGAAGATCAAATAGACTACGGTCCTTATGTAGCTATACAATTCTAAGTGACAGTTTTAACACGTGCAGCGATAATTTATGGGAGACAAAAGTAGCTAATGGGGGATGTAATATAAGGGTACATACCTACATAAGGGTACATACCTACATACCTACCTATAGCTACATAAGGACCGTAGTCCATTTGATCTTCACATTCGTTTAATAATGCCCTAACAAGGCGAAACAATTGTCACAATATAATTTTTTATGTGTTTTTTGTTAATAAAATACAACTCAATAGACTCAAAAAATCTGTGTTTGATTTAAAATAAATACATCAATTTGAATAGTCTTCAGTGCTTAATCGATTTCTGAATTGTTTAAATTTGTTAAAATACTAACACGTTTATAAAACAACAAATAAGAAAATTTTCCTTAATACCCCAAAAAAATAGTTTTTATCCCATTTGGGGTAATTTACCCCGGTTCCCCGGCCGCTGCTATAGAGCAGTAATATCTGAATAATCATCCCACTCGAAACAGTCTGGATAGAGATTGAATGCAACAACAAGTTAGCATAGATTTGCATTTCTGACATGTCTCCTCCATTGAGATGTAAATTTATCACTGGAAATTGAGATCTCTTGTAGTGAGGTATTACCTGCATTAACACACACCGTTTGCTTTGTAGCCGTTTCGGTATTTCCAATTAGACAAACTTCATTAACCTAAGTACATCGAAACCATGTTTAGTATCGAAACCATCTTTAGTATCAAAACCACGTTTAGAATACGATCCTAATATCAATAGAGAATAACAGCTTTTTACAACCCTTACTATAAGAGAACAAAAACAAACAACATTTTGAATGTGTCCAAATACTTGTTAATAAATTTGGATTATCTCCAATTTTAGGAGTTATTTATCACGTTCAAAATGTTTTGAATAATTTATCTGGTCAAATTATAAGCTAAAATAATATAATAAAAAGGCTATTTTCTGGTGTTTCACGTGTATATGATTATAATGCATGATTTGGAACTCACATACAAATAAAAGAGTAGATTGTTTCAAAATATTTCATAAATCATTTATGTAGAACTTCTAAGAATTTGAGTAGTGTGGTTGTCAATCATGGGTAGAATTGGTGAATGTTACACGTGTGTAAAGTGATCACTTAAACCAGCCTATGACGGTCGTCAGCCCCGTAAATGCCCGGACTTCCATATTCTTCTTCATCTTTATTGAGATGTCAAAATAATCACATGAAAAAAACTCCTATAATTGGATATAATCCAAATTTGTGAACAAGTAATTGGACACATTCAAATATTTTTTACAAATATTTGTACTCAATATTAGCACTTTTATTATGTTTACGTATATTCTAATATGTATTACTATGTTTACATATCGCTCACTCCTTTCAAGAACGTCATAAATCAAAAATCGTCAATTTTGAGCTGTGCATGTTTTCGTAATGCCCAGAAAATGTACTATATCCCAGCAAAAGCGGCATATTTTTAACTTAATATTTACCCGCTACAGGGCAGAAAGTGTTATTTTTTGCATTTTGAAGAAAAGGTATTGTTTAATTATTTTTTTAAATATACTAAATATTTTTCAAATGGAGAAAAAATATTCAGGTTTTACCTAAAAAAATCTATTGCACAGTTAAAAATTAAATAAGAGGCTTGATATTTATTTTTAATACATTGTATTTTATGTTTGAACTTTAAAAACGTTCTCCTGAAAAAATCAAGTTTTTTTATTTATGACGTTCTTGAAAGGAGTGAGCGATATATGTTTTTCCAGTACCCTTTATTAAAACTAAAAATAAAAACCCACACACAGGCCATGCCTTTGTAAGATCTTTTTTTATGTTAGTAAAATGGAATATTTTTGTATTTTTATATATTAAGTAAATACTGGGTTTGATTCCCAGGGGGGGTCAAATAAATAAAAGTGATTTTTTCACTCTAATATTTATTGAATATTATCCTGGACTGGTACCTGAAACGGAGGTCTGACCACCTTTCCTTCGTGTGTTAACGATCAAGATAACATTGTGTTTATATAATGCAGTGCCCTATGCACCATAGGGGTGCGGATAAGTGTTTGAAAAAAAAAAAAAAAAGTGCATACTTATATTATATTGTTGAATGCAAAAAATATATTTTATTTTTTGTTTCGGCATTAATTTTGTTGTAAGACATGTAACAAAAAAATATTCAAAAAAAAATAAAAGTTCCGCTTTTTATGATTGAAGACTATGAATATTTAATAGATTTATATTATCCACTGACACTTCGTGATGGAATTGCATTTTTAATATATTATTAGATTAAAACCAATATTTTTAGCTTTTCCACTTTATTTTTATTTGACCAACGACCGGGTTTCGTCGTTACCGACATCATCAGACTGGTGATGTCGTAACGACGAAACCCGGTCGCTGGTGAAATAAAAATAAAGTGGAAAAGCTAAAAATGTTGGTTTTAATCTAATAATATATTAAATATGAATATTTGTTTACCCCTATGTTTTATTCAAATCTCTTTGTGTTTATTGAACATTAGAGCAATTTAAAGCACTTTAGGCTTAGTGGTCTGGCAACCTCGAGAATCCAAGGTTCAGATCCGGATTAGGCCCGGGCAAAGCGAACTCGAGTGTCTCAAATGTAATGGGGTTCGTAAGTATATTGATTCGGGGTCTAATAAAAACAAATTTATGCAAACGGAAATGAAGTCCTGTTTATGTAAATAAGGGATTGGAAACAGAAAAATTTAGTAATAATGGTTTAACGTTTTTGTATTTAAGCGATTTCAGGCAAATAATTCACAATAAACTTTCATTATTTGTTGATATCTCAAGAGAGATGAAGAAGAATGTGGAAATCTGGGCATTAATAGGGCTTACGAACATCAGACCGAGTTCGTAAACTAATCCTAGACGTTTAACCTCGGCTTGTAACGCATGTCTGTATTGAAAACTATAGTGCGTGTTGGTCTTCGCATGTGTTAGACATTTTGTGTAGTTTTGAGTGTGTAAATGGTGCTATGGTGATGAAGGGTAGTATTGTTTGCATGCTGTGTTAGTGATTGTCCTGATGAAGAGACGGGTACGTCTCGAAACCGGTAGACGTAAAAATCTCGGTGAGTGGTTATATACTAATTTTATTAACATTTTTGTAAAAAAATAAAAAAGTAATCCTAGACAGTCGTTAGCCTTGTAAACGTTCAGGCTTCCATATTTTTTTAATAATTAAAATGTAACTTTGTTTTAAAATCCCTATCAATATTTTATTATAACTTAATTATAATGTCTATTCTTACTATCCTACCTGTATACAAAAATGTGTATCTAAAATAGACGCTATGCAGGTTATCCCTTAAAAAGAAATTTAAAAAAAAAAAAAATATATATATATATATATATATATATATATATATATATATATATATATATATATATATATATATATATATATATATGGAATTCTGAGCATTATATAAGGCTTGCGAACTGTCATATGCTGGTTTGAGTGATCACTTTATACACGTGTAACATTTTAATTTCTTTCTTTACGTTTTATAAGCATCGTACTATTCACTCACTTATAACTACATAATACCGTGAAAATGACGTGAAATATTGTTTGTATGCTAATATACTAATTGTCCTGATGAAGAGGCAGGTACGTCTCGAAACCGGTCGACAAAAATTTTCATGAGTAGTTAGGTAAGGTATTCACAAAGTTATAACTACATAGTACTGTGGCAGTGACGTGTAGTATTAAAACACTCTCTTTATCATTCATCGTTCACTTTGTGCAATACCACTTTATTAAATACTAATAAGTGACACTGGTTTCGGTGACGTGTAGTATTGTTTGCATACTGCTGTACTGATTGTCCTGACGAAGAGACGGGTGCGTCTCGAAACCGGTAGACACTCAGTGAGTGGTTATATACTAACATTGCTAACATTTTTTATGAAAAAAATAATAAAAAGTAAAAATTACCAACAGCAAAGCAAATATTTCTAATTTTAAAAATATCAATAATAAAATATGTAATTACTATTTTGAACTCGAATGAACAATCTTTATTTTTTTTTTCTTAACCTCTTCAGACATTGACAAATTAGAATTTAGACGCTAAGGCAAAATCGACTGGAGCGTTATTGAAAAATGTATTAATTTAGATGCCGACTTTATTTCTTTGCAATGAATGGAAAATAAAGAGAATGTCAAAAGTTTAATGGGTGATATCAAGTACAAAAGTATAAAAATAATTTAATTGTTGTTTTACAAATAAAATGTGAAAAAACTTAGCAACCATCACGCCGGTTTCCCGAAAGGGTAGGCAGAGAGAATAGAATGCCTCACCAATCCTTCTTTACACAACAATATTCGCCTCTTCCACATTCATGCATCTCTTCATTCTAACTTGAGCACTTTCAAGTATTTAAAATACTTGATCATGCCATGTTTACATTGATTGAATTTTATTTAAATAAACTAACTAACTAACTAACTAACCATCACGCCGCTTCCCCGCAGGGGTAGGCAGAGACAGTAGAGCGCCACACCACTCTGTCCTTGCGAAAATTCTTCGCCTTTTCCACGTTCATGCATCTCCACATACATACCCGCCGATTGTTACGACTCCTAACCTGACCACTTTCAAGTATTTGGCATACCTGATCGTGCCATGTTTTTCTCGGTCTTCCTCTGCTTCTTTAAAACACTTGTATAAAATGACTAGTTTTTAACAGTTTATGCATATTTTCACCAGTTAATGAGAGCATCTATGGTCCTTGAAAGTAGTCATGTTAACAATACTATACGAAAAAGTGGTCCCATTTTTATACAATTTATTTTTATATTGGTGTTTAATTTATGCCCAGTATTTAAATGATCATGTTATTTCACAAAGTTAATGCAAAATTAAAAGAAAATATGTACTTTTTTTAATACGTAACCAGGTTATTTTAAGCCAGACGTGTTTTTGTTTAAACATGACTGGTTTAAAATAGTTTGCATTTTCACCTATTGATAAGAACATCTATAGTTTGCGAAACTTGTAGTGTTTACATTAATAAACTCAAAAGTGGTCTTGTACGATCGTTTTATTTATATATTTAAACCATGATGTTATTTAACAACGTTTTCTTGTGTAAAATGATATATTTTTTTAATATGCATAAACATTTTTCTGTGTAAACGTGGCTTATTTTAAACAGTTTATAATGAGAATGTATTAAGTTCTCGAAACTAGTCGTGCTTACTTTGATTAACTTGAAAGTGGTATTTTACAAGTTTGTTTTTTTTTATTTTCAAACCACATATTATATGTCATTCCACAATCCCATATGCTGTAATATCGCTCACTCCTTTCAAGAACGTCATAAATCAAAAAACTTGATTTTTCAGGAGAACGTTTTTAAAGTGTAAAAATATAATACAATTTATTAAAAATAAATGTCGAACTTTTTACTGTGCAAAAGATATTTTTAGGTAAAACCTGAAGGTTTTTTCTCTATTTGAAAAATATATGGTAAATTTTAAAAAATAATTAAACAATACCTTTTCTTCAAAATGCAAAAACAACACTTTCTGCCCTGTAGCGGGTAAATGTTAGGTTAAAAATATGCCACTTTTCCTGAGATTTAGTACATTTTCTGGGCATTCCGAAAAGATGCACACTTGAAAATGGACGATTTTTGAATTATGACGTTTTTGAAAGGAGTGAGCGATATGTAATATGACTATAATATGGTACAATGTTTTTAAAGTGTTAACAATAATCATTTCAAACAGTTCGTTTTTTTACCTGTTGATGACAACATCTGTAGTGGTCGAAACTAGTGATGCTTAGGTCAATTTACTTAAAAGAGGTTAAAAGCAATTGTTTTATTTTTATATTTAAATCATCATGTTATTTAATAGAGTAAATGCAAATCGATAAATAATAAGTAATATTTCTTTGAAATATAAAAACGTTTACTTTTTTCATTACTTCTTGTATGTAGCAAACATCAAAAATACATTTGATATTCTTTTCCTTTAAATTCAGACTTTTAAACGTATATTTAAATGATTTTCTTAGTATGTTATTTCTCGTGTAAAAATAAATAGGAAAGTAAAAAGATGGAAAACTTCCAAACACACATGTTTTTCGAGTAAACGTTTTAGGTAAGTATATTTATAGTAATGTGAGATTTAATATCGTTTCCCTCAAATTGAATTTCCCCATTTTCGCGTTTTCCAATTCGTTCACACATTTCGAATGTTCCCGATATCGCGTCAAAGCAATCAACTCTTTGAGCAATGGAAAGCTGCGAAATAAAATAAAATAAAATTCGTTAAACGACCCTTAACGAGGTATTTCAAAGAATGAGCTTCTGGGAGCGTACTCCTGAATTATCGCCATATTTTATAATTTTAAAATGTCGTAATCAAATTATCATAACTTTAATTTTTCACCCAATATGTTGTGTGTTGTGTAATTGTTTTCAATGAGTTTTATAACAAAGAATGAGCTTTTGGGAGCGTATTCCTGAATTATCTCCATATTTAATAATTCAAAACTGTCGTAATCAAATAAACATTACTTTATTTTTTTACCCAATATTTTGTGTGTCTTAATTGTTTTCAAAGAGTTTTAATGCAAAGGATGAGCTTCTGGGAGCGTACTCTTGAATTATTGCCATATTTTATAATTTTAAAATGTCGTAATCAAATTAACATTACTTTCATTTTTTACCCAATATGTTGTGTGTCCTAATTGTTTTCAAAGAGTTTTATTTTTCATGTTGATAACAAAATTTTATTTGAAATTCTACTCGGTGTACGAAATTTAAGTTGTGTAGTTGTCATTAATAGTTTCAACATGTACAATAATAATTTGTTAAAACTTTTACTTAAGTACCGGTCTGACGGTCCTATACAATTATAGCTATACAATTCTAGGTACCTACTTAAGTAATATTTTTAACATTTACAGTAATAATTTGTTTAAACTATTACTTAAGTACCTAGAATCGTATATCCACATAAGGACCGTCAGTACATTTAATCTTCACATTCGTATGAAAATGCCATAACTAGGCAAAACGATTGTCACAATATCAATTGTGTAATCAAACACATATCAAAAATATGTGTTTTTTTATAAAATACAACTAGTAGATTCAAAAATCTGTGTTTAGTTTAAAAATTAATACGTCATTACAGTCTGTTTACAATTAGTTAACCTCTAGTTTTTTTTAATTATTTATACAAGCAAATAAATTTAAAAAAAATAAAATTCACAGATATTTTACTTCTAGTTTTTTATTATTTATAGTGCCAAATAAATAATAAAATAAAAAAAACTAGAGGTAAAATAACTGTGAACATAGATTTATATTATCCACTGACACTTCGTGATGGAATTGCATTTTTAATATATTATTAGATTAAAACCAATATTTTTAGCTTTCCCACTTTATTTTAATTTGACCGATGAAACCCGGTCGCTGGTCAAATAAAAATAAAGTGAAAAAGCTAAAAATATTGGTTTTAATCTAATAATATATTAACTGTGAACAGACTGTAGTATTAGTTTTACGGTTTCGCTTTTTACTTTTGTTCGAGAATAGATCTCCCGAACGATTCCCTAACAATTCTTAATAGAGTTTGTTTTTTCACCCAAGGCGCGATAAATTCAAATAAACCGTTCGATTAATGGTCCCAGGCGGGGTGAATAATTTAAAATTTAGTGATATCAACAAAATGGAGCCGCGCTTCCGAAAAATTGGCGGTAAAGGGTAAACACGCCGAGAAACGAACGGAAAATGTAATTGAAAATTGATCGTGGAGCATTAGTTTCGGCAAACCGTTTAGAGCTCGGAGAAATGTTATTCACAGACAAATTGGATGTATCTCTGAAATGCGATTCTAGGGGAAATTGATTCGCCGCGGTACACATCGATCACGCAGATTTAAATTTAAAAATAAAATAATAATTAAGTTTTCTTGAATGTTTTTCGCAGATACTTTGTGGCACATTTTTTAAACTTTATAAAATTAAACAACTTTGTTTTAACCACTTAATATTATTATAAGTACACTTTAACCTACCGGTTTCGACAAGAACCTTGTCATCATCAGGATTTATTAAATTCTAAAACCAATAGATCAAAGTGTACTCATAATAAAAAAGTGGTTAAAACAAAGTTGTTTAATTTTATAAAGTTGATAATAATGTTCTTCTCCAAGCACAAGAGCTCAATCTCTATTTCGGAGAAACTCAGCGCTACTAAAATTTTAAGATGGTATAAAGTATAAATGTAAAAAAAAATATTTTACTGTATAAAAAATGTAACTTAAATAAATAATGTAAAAATAACATTTTTTTAAACACTTGAACGTATGGTTATTGCGTTTTACTTTTCACCTGTAGATGAAAACGTCTATAGTTTTAAAGATTAGTTGTGTGTAATGAAATAAAACTCATATAGTGGTTTGCGTTTTTTTGTTTTCTTTTCAAAACAAATATTCGTTGTTTATATTAGCACTTTTAATATTTTTATATTTCTGACATCTACTGTATTCTTTACGAAGCGGAGGGCTGATCACCTTTCCTTCGTGTGTAAACGATCAAGATAACAATGTGTTCATATGAAGCAGAGCCCTATGCACCATTGGGGTGCGGATAAGGGTTTTATTATTATTATTATATTTTTTTCTAAAGGTGATATATTATGAAAACTAACTAACTAACTAACCATCACGCCGCTTCCCCGCAGGGGTAGGCAGAGAGAATAGAGCGCCACACCACTCTGTCCTTGCAGACATTCTTCGCCTCTTCCACGTTCATGCATCTCCTCACACATACCCGCTGATGGTTACGACTCCTAACCTGACCACTTTCAAGTATTTGGCATACCTGATCGTGCCATGTTTTTCTCGGTCTTCCTCTGCTACTTTTCCCGCTAACGTTCGCCTCATAAATTTGTTTTACCGTTCTTTCCTCGCTCATGCGTTCTACATGTCCAAACCATCTCAACTACATGTTCAACATGTCCAAACTGAGACGAGATGAGAAGAGATATATTATGAAATGCAAACAAACATCTTATTCCATTTTTATCTACATCAAATGTTATTTTTTAATTGATTTTGTACTAACTAAAGGTAAACACCCACAATGACGGGACCTTAACAAGCTGCTTTCTGGCATTACCATCACATTGAGGCGTCCTGTCCAGCATCTTGACCATGCTCCAGCCCAAGAAGACCGAGAAGAAAGCGCAACAATACGGCGGCTCTACTTTCCTGCCTTCAGACTCAGCCGATTGACGATATTTTTCATTAATATATATTTTTAATTTTCTCACATTATCATTTTCATATCATAATCCATACCTGTATAAGCGCCCTTGAGGTAGTTTTTTTTACGAAAATGGCGCTATATAAATCATCCAAGAGTATTATTATTATTAAACACGATCATTTAAATTTTGTAAAAATATTATTTTAACACAAACATCGTCTTATTTTTAAACAATATTTAAATCCTCACGTTTTCCATCATTGCATCTTAACAAAACTAACTAACTAACTAACCATCACGCCGCTTCCCCGCAGGGGTAGGCAGAGAGAATAGAGCGCCACACCACTCTGTCCTTGCAAACATTCTTCGCCTCTTCCACGTTCATGCATCTCCTCATACATACCCGCCGATTGTTACGACTCTTAACCTGACCACTTTCAAGTATTTGGCAAACCTGATTGTGCCATGTTTTTCTCGGTCTTCCTCTGCTTCTTTTCCCGCTAACATTCGCCTCATAAATTTGTTTTACCGTTCTTTCGTCACTCATTCGTTCCACATGTCCAAACCATCTCAACACACCTTTCTTAATTTTATCGATAATGCTTATCTCAGCTTTGCATTCCTTCCTTATTTCACTATTCGCACATCTACCATACATCGTTTTGTCGCACATTCTTCTGAGAGATCGCATTTCGACTGCATTCAGTCTACTTTCATCCTTCTTTTGCCAACTCCGTGTTTCACTTCCATACATTAGAGTTGGAACCAGGACTCCGTTGTGCACTGCCAGTTTAGCTTCCGCTGATAGGCATCTTAACAAATCAATAAAAATATCAACAAATGGAAATGGATATATTTCAATATTTTTTTCAACTTTTAATGCCATCTGGTGTATTAATAAATAAGTTAAAAGGTTCAAACATCCTCCAAAAAAAAATTTGCCCAAAAATAATTATTTTTGAAACGTAAAATGTTAAAGCATTAAAACCTCAATTGGTTTTATTAATCTTAATAGTTCATATGTGTGTATTTAATTAAAATTGTACAATTTCAGATTAAATATTTCAGTCAGTTTTCATGCAAAAACATCCCTGTTAATATTTACGTACTGAAAAAGCTGCCTCCACTGAAAATATGTTCATTTTTCAGTAGAGCGCTTGCCCTAATAGTAATCATTCATAATTAAATTCAAATTAACTCTAAGCCGACATCAAAGGTGATATTCCACGCTCACCCAGATCTTCCTTTATGTATCCTGCCAACCGACGGTTTATTATTATTTTATATTTTTTTAAATCCTGATTTAATTTCCAGGAGATTTCCTTTCAGGCACTAACGGTAATGGAAGCTTTAAACATGGCTTAATTTAATTTTTAGTTATTTAGGGAATTTGCTTTAGTAATTTTCTTAGGGTAATCATTTAAGAATTTCGCTTTCAAGAGTTTTTTTAATTAAATCGTTCGTTTTTAAAGTTTATTTTTTGACCTTTAAAAAAGTCCTTTTTTATTTCAAATATTTATTTACATACATTTACGCAGACCTAGCCATATGTATTAGGCACCAACTACTGAATTGGTTTATGTCTTTAAATACTGCGATTCTTGGAATTCTTGTAATCCTTTCGGATTATATTGTATTTTGATGGATTTAACCATCTACTTACTACCTGCTATCCTGACTTAGGGTCAATTAGGGTCGAAAGTCGTTTATTTAAAAAATACTCTACTTACTCATTTCAAGGGTCAGTTTTATAATTGAAACATTGTTCTCCAGTTACTATAATCAGGGAACAAATGCCGCTGTTTCTATACAACATTTAAGCCTTCATTGTTTAATATTGAAATGCCAAGAATACGTGATTTGAGTGAAACTGAGCTATCTCAAATAATTTAATGGAATTCAGAAAGTTTAACCCAGGTTCCAGGGGAAAAAGAAGAAGAAAAAAAATGAAAAAAAGCTTTTCTTCTAGATCCAAGACTGTGCATGAATTCAAAATTTGTAAAAATACATAATTAAAAAATAAAACTTTAAAGTATGAAAAAATATATATTTAATACAAAACAAAACAAAACAAGACTACTGCAAATTACTTTTTTTTTAATCGAACATAATAGAAGGCTAAGAAAACTTTCATTTTAGAAATCCAGACACATTTTGTAACTTTACGAAAAAATAATATTTTCATGAATTTTTTTAGCAGTCACTGTGCGGAAACAAATATCCATGTTTCATTTAAGTTTTACTTGGTTTATACCACTATTTCTTAAAATATATTGTAACAAGTGTTTCCGTGCATTCCAAAAATGATATTTAAAAATGCGGAATGCTTCGAAACGCGTTTCACAATAGATTTTAAAGTTTAAAAATCAAAAAGCAACATGGGTGAAATGTGGAATTATTAATGTAGTGTTATTAAAAAGGTTATTGTAGGTGAACATGGTTGGGACATGTCCATAGAATGCCATCTGAGTGCATCAACCCCTCATGTCTCTTCTTCCAACCCCGAGGATTCCGGCGCCCCGAAAGGCCGCTGACGACCATTCACCGTCCATACTCAGCGGAACTTCGAGACGCCGGACTGACCTGGGAGGAAGCCAAGGAGATGGCGCGTGACAGAGTGACTTGGAGACGTCTCGTGTTGGCCATATGCTCCACCTAGGTAGCGAACATGGAAGGAAGATAAGAAGATTTAAAAGCAAAACTTATTTATTATGTTTAAAAACTTTCTAATATTACTTAAAAATTACGATTTTATATTAAAAGTTGAACGAATTTTCTTTGCGATAAATAATTTATTTTTAGAGCTTTTGGCTCAAAAGCTTTAATGTTTGTAATTTGGTTTGATTGGGGTGAAATTTTGCGTACTATCAATGCATCGTTTATGGTTAATCAGTAGTTAGTGTGGAACCTCCTCGGTGATGACAGCTACTTGCGATTCATATATACGAGTACAAAGCAGGGATGGCCAATTTTTTATTCACTATAGCCGATTTGATTCTGAACTTTAAGAAGATCATTATAAAGAATGTGAGATATTTTCAAAAGCGACGATAAACGAACTGTTTTAACGAGAGAATTAATCCCATCACCACCTTCGAATCGTAACCTCAGTCAATGTTTGTTTTAATTTTAAATCAAACACTGATTTTTGGAGTTTACTTAGTTGTATTTTATTAACAAAAACACATAAAAAATTACATCGTGAAAGTTGTTACGGCATTATTCAACGATTTTTTTATGTGTTTTGTTAACAAAATACAACTTAGTAGACTCGAAAAATCTGTGTTTGGTTTAAAATTAATACATAAATTAAAATGGAGTTCTACACATTAAACACCAGATCAATAAACACTCAGTTAATGTTATAAACCTTCAACTCCATTAAAATCTTAAACTATTTCACGATTAAATTATAAATAAAGGTTTAAGTTATGAAGTGACATTTCTTGATGGAACTTCATTTAATATAATAAAACAACAACTCTCAAAATATATATTTAACTTTATTTAAAAAACCTGCACTATGTTTTTAGCCTCTTTTATTGCTGTTACTTTTCTCAAGCGGTTTCGACTAAAATTACGTCATTTTCTACTCCTATTATCCATAAAAGCATTAAATAACAAAACAATTTTTATTTATTTATGAGTTGATGAATATCACTATTTCTTTAATTTATTTTGACATTCATCGTCATAGGTGTATGACAATGATGCTAAATGTATCGAAAGATCGAAAAAGCGGTATTTACCGAGTAAAATTCGCTCACTCACCCACGTCATCTTCATCCACATTGTCATTACTAGAAAATCCGCAAGATGTCATTATTTCCATATTTCTTACGTCCGTATTATTGTCTTGGAGTATGAATGGTTTTTGACCAACCCTGGATTGACTTTATCAACTACTCGGCCCCATGGTCTATGGTCTTTATACTCTGGGCAGTCATAGACAAGATCACAGGGGACATCTAACTAGTAACCTTAAAGTTTCTAACTCAATGCGAAGTACACTTCGTAGGTCAAAATCTGCTTATCTTACGAAATAAACCTTGGCTGAAAATAACGATAATTTGATAATTTTGAATCATTTGTTTTATTTTTTTATTTTTTTTATTTAATATAGTTACATTTTTAAGTACAACATAATACAATTTCTAAACATTTACACATATGGCAAACTTATAGTTTTAGATTCGTTGTGCCTCTCTAAAACAGAGACTGAGCTCTTGTGCTTGGAGAGGGACTTACACTCAAGGTTTAATGTTTTATATAACTAATGGTATTATAGTCTTTTTTATATAATTTTTCTTAGGTTTTATATGTAATGGGCATTAATTTTTTTCTGAAGAATTTTTATATTTTCTATTTTTTAATTTCATTAGGGAGTTTATTGAAATATTTAATTCCCAAATATTTATATAAGTTATATTGCACTAATTTCAAACAACCTAAAGGGCACTTCGATTGATTTGAAAAACTAACTTACTAATCATCACCCCCCTTCTCCGCAGAGATAGGCAGAAAAAATAGAACGCCACACCATACGATATTCATACCATGTCAATAGATTCCTTTCCCCAAAAACGAATATAAGTATACGTACCTACATGGCCCCTTAATAATTGTATGTCTCCCGTAAATTATTACTGAACAAACTAAAACTATTACTTAAGTACCTTGAATTATATAGCTTTATAAGAACCATCATTCCATTTATATTTACATTCGTTTGAAAATCCCATAACAAGGCAAAACAAATGTCACAAAATTTATTTTTGTGTGTTTTTTAAAAATAAAATACAATTTAATAGACTGATAAAATCTGTGTTTGATTTTAAAATTTTATGTGCAAATACCCCATGGTAGTCGACTCCCGGGCAGACCACCAAAGAGATGGATCGATAGCTGGGAATTAACATCGCAGGAGGCTAATCCCTCTTAAATACAGGCCACAAGGCCTACACCAAAAAGAAGAAGAAGAAGAATAATATATAAATTCTTGAACCAATTTTGAAACTTTATTCTTGAATCACTAGAACTTCACTAGAGACATCTATTGGTGAGATGATCATATAAATTTTTTATTTATGTTGAGATGCAAAAATTTTATTGTATTTTCTGTCATTGTAACACTGTCTTTTCAGGGATATTTCATAACAAAAAAAATCTGCTAACCTTTTTTCCTTAAAGTATTTGAATAAAATTATCACTCTGGCAGATGTCGAGTGAAGGGTTGGAGGAATGTAATATAACATTTCGTAATGTCGGGTCTGCAAAACTTTTTTATTAGCAAACGCAAAACTATCAGTTGTCTGCTTCTCGAGGGACTCAATCCGAGTAATAAAGACCTACAGTCGAAGGGGACATTAGTCAAAAGGGACATTAGTCAAAGGGGACATTAGTCCAAGGGGACAAAAGCCCTTCTAGCGTGAAGTGAAGTAGGAATCATTATTGTTTTATATGTGAAAAGTTCTAAAGTAGTTCGGAGACTATTTAATATACCCTTTGAAGAGTGAAGGGTATATTTTCATCCAAAAATGCAAAAAAAAGCTTTTTATACTTAAATCGTAGATTAAGTAATATATTTAATAAAATCCCTTACCGCACCCCAATGGTGCATAGGGCACTGCTTCATATAAACGCAGTGTTATCTGGATCGATTATACATGAAGGAAAGGTGATCAGCCCTCCACTTCAGGTACCAGTCCAGTGTAATATTGAATAAATATTAGAGTGAAAAAATCACTTATATTTATTGAACCCCCCTGAAAATCGAACCCAGGAACTCCAGAACGGTAGGCGAGCATGCTGACCATTACACTACGGAGGCGGACAAAGATTTAGTAATAGCTCTATAATTATATTATTTATTTATTTATTAACTTGGTACGATCAGGTATGTCGAATATTTTAAATTGGCCAGGTCAGGAGTCGAAATAGACACGCATGAATATGGAAGAGGCAAAGAATGTTTGCAAGCCAGGGTCGTATGGCGTTCTTTTCTCTCTACTTACCCCTAAGAAGAAACGGCTTGATGGTTAGTAAGTTAGTTAATTTATGGATTAGTCATTTATTTTGCGTAATAATTTGATGATTTACATACAAAATATGGAACAGTTATATTAGACCACTTTTTAGTTTATTAATATAAAAAAGACTATTATTTTTTGACACCTCATCAAAGATGAAGAAAAATATGAAAGTCTGGGTATTTTTTACGGAGCTGACGACCGTCATAGGCTGGTTTAGTGTAACACACGTGTAACATTCACCAATTCTACCCATTATGAAAAGAAAAAAAATAACTCCTGTAATTGGAGAAAATCCAGATTTTGTGAACAAGTATTTGGACACACTCAAAATGTTGTAAAAAATACCAGTTTTGAGAACTATAAATGTTCTCATCAGCAAGTGAAGATATTGTTCAAACTTGTTTGTATTTTCAGCTGATGATCAAAATATCTTTATTTATGGAAACTAGTCGTGTATGTATTTAAAAAAACTCAAAAAGTAGTCTTACATAAGGGATGTTATTTAGTTTTGCATAAAAATTTATGTTTTTTTCAAATTTCGACTACAACGCCGTCTATCGGGTTCAAAAGTTACGTCACTTACAGCCAGGACAAGTATATGTATACTCAAAATCTGAAGTCAATTGGGAATGTGGTGTAAAAAATGCACCAACCATTATATTTTAATAAACATTAATAAACTGCAACTATTTAGTTCATAAATGTCAAATTATCATTGACGCACGACGCTATTTGCAAAAGTCACATCTTCTGATAGAGTGATTACTTTTGCGCCACCTTTATTACAGTTTTTTTTTTATATTCTACTTGTGACCTGGAGAATTTTTCGTCATTAATAAGCAAGCATTCCTTCACAGTTTTCAATGATTACGACTTCTTTTACGTCCTCATTAATTTTTTATGGGACGCGAAGCATGGACAAAGAAATACTGAAAAGTCTGAAATAACTGAAATTTATGGGATTTTTTAAAAATATTTCTATTCTTCCAACTCAGCCGTGAAATGTGTGAGTATTTACGACTGACAATATATATATTTCGAATCTCGAGATGTCTTTTTTACGGCAAGGTGTGACATTTCAATTATCCGAGGGGTGTTTTCAAAGTATCGAGTTACAAGATACAGCCCTGTAATGAAGCAACCCTTAACGAAGGATTTGACGGGCAAACGAACGTAAAATAAGGGATGTCTTTAAAAATAATTACTACCCTTAAAGCGAGTCCGGTGATAGCATGGTCATAATATATTTTTTGTGAT
>NW_028282113.1:37500-57915 GCF_059751285.1 Brachycentrus maculatus
ACTAACATGTACAGTGTTATGAGATTTACGATTTATGCAGGAGTTCCAAAAATCATTATTAATAATAATACATTCTTTTATATAGTTACGAGATGGAATCCCCCAGAGGAACTTTTTAATTAATTACAACTTATGACAGTGAAACAACTATATGCTAAAACAATCTTTACATATGTATTTAAATATTACTCTCACATAACACAATAAAGCAACTCCTAGCAAAGCATATAAATAACAATAGACACACTTTATTTATCTATTATCATCATATACATAATTAATAATTACAGATTATGGTTATGTGCCCTTACTGAAATTTTCCGTGCCTAGGGCACATGTACGTATTATGATAAAAAAATATACAGCTTTACATTTAAAAAAGTAAATAATAAACAAAAGTTACATTGACAATAATAAACATTACATTACATTTACAAATGTAGTTACATTAATAAAAATAAAACCAATTAAACAATTCCACATGTATGTTATAATAACTTTGAGAATATTAAGAGATAAAAAAGGGTATGGTATGAAAAAAATAGAATTCGCAGGAAGGAGAAGGAAAGGAAAGGAATTAATGAGGGTGGTTAAAGAATTTTTTTCTAGGTAATAATGAATACAGAACTACACGATCCAAAACACAGAAAAAATCAAACAAAACCTTACGCATACCTTTTTTGGTCAAAAGAACTTTTATTATTATGCAATAAAGTTGTATGACCTGCTTCTATTCTCCATAAAGTCATTATAAGTAGAAATTTAATATAAAAGAGCTATTTTACAAGATGCTACACAAAGGTGATTCGAAGGCATGGTCCATGTGACGTTTTCCGTGACAAAAGGACCTACAACGTGAGGGTAAAGAGAGCTGACCCCAACAGTCTACAAAGACAATGAGTTGCGATGTAGCAAGGAAGAAGAAAAAGACCTATATACTTTTGAGTGAAAAGGCAAGTCGGAAGCAAAGACTTCTGAATGAGTTTTGTACGAATATGGAAGTTCTCTATTTTTACAGTACCTCCAAATTTGAATTCATAAAGCATTTTTAATTTCAAAAAAGTAAACTGAAAACATTATGAAAAGGTGAAAATTACTTACTAACAAATTTGTGGAAAAAATGCATAATTATCATAAAGTGGATTGCATTTTTTAAAATTAAATCTGCATTAGACTGTCACGCGTTAGGAGTAAAAAAATAGGTTCTAGAAACAGTTGATAGTATGTGGGTTGATACTTAAGTTTTGAGATATAGCAACACCACACAAAGGGGTATTTGTGCTAATTAGGTGACTAAAATTATTTATCGATTTGGCGTTTAATTTGTAGAATTCCATTTTAATTAATGTATTTATTTTAAATCAAACACAGATTTTTTTTAGTCTACTCAGTTGTATTTTATTAACAAAAACACATAAAAAATTGATATTATTAGGATCTAACTGTGATTGTTCACACAATTTTTTAAAAATTTATACGCTTTTTTATATGCCTGAGCTTTCAAAAATCAACCGTGGTGCTTTAAAAAACAAAGCTAAACAACAATCGACTGTATGTGTCTTTCAATCAAAACCTGTTTTTTTATTGTTTGAAATAGTTTTCAAAATTTTAGGTAACTCATTACAGTTTTGAATTAATTTCCTTCTTTCCCACTTAGAAAATCTAAGTGAAAAATGAACTTTTAACTATGGTAATTTTCTGAATTTAACTTGGAGTACTTCTGGCAGTACTGGGTCGGATTTACATAGTTCGGAAACTAATTTATCGACTACTACTACTTCCTAGTTAGCGAGTTTATGGATTGAAGTTCAATTAACTCGCTCAAAGCGGCTGAAAATCACTGCAATGGGAGAGGAAGCACGGCTAATCTGCTGCGCTCCGGATAACGTCGACAATTAGAGGGTTTAATCCTGGTGATTTTGAAAACTTAAATTTTCAAAGATATTTCAGTGATATCAGTTTTTTTTTATTTATTGTAACTGCAGTCAGTTGGTAGAATTCCTTATTGAATTGTTGGGTAATATATCCAAAATTAAACAAGGTTATTGGATTGAATTCTACTTTTTTTTACATATATATGATAATATGTGACGCGTTTCGTCTTATTAAGACATTATCAAACACTCTTGAGTATTTGATAATGTCCTAATAAGACGAAATGCGTCACAAATTACTATATATCGTAGTCATACAGAAGAAAGTGACCAAGTGCATTTTTTACAAAAACGTGATTATTGACTGTTTGATATCTTACTAGCTTAATATTGCCCCATACAATCCCAAAGTGATTTTAAACATGGATGTATAATATATTGACTTGGTAAAAATGACTAACTGCATTGATGCATATTTTCTTTATATTTTTTTATATTTTCTCATTTGTTTTTTTTTTCTAATTTATTTCTTTTAAATATGCTTCATGTGCCTATTTATTATACCTGTTTATTGTTTTTATGTATTAGTTGTATTAGTATTAGTTTTGGTTATTTAAAAAAAAAACTTTTTTTTCACTTTATTATTTGTGTTCCAGTCAACAAGAGTTAACCTTAATCCCATGTCCCAAAATGAGAAATATAAATTATTCATCGGGAATATTATATGTATACAGTGAAACCTCTATCTATCGTTCCTCGAATAATCATTTTTCCAGATGTTTCGTTTACTTCTTCTACCCCGGATTCATTTCATATAAAAATAGATCGCATTGATCGTTTCTCTATCATCATTTTATCGCATTCATCGTTTGAATTACGCTCCTAATTTGATATTTTTGGCTATAAAAATTTAAAATAGTAATCAATTGTCTTTATTTTTTAAATAAACCATTTTAAATACTTATCAGTTGGTTTTATTGTCATTTCGCATGATACCTATTTCCATTTTTTGTATTTTTTTCTAAAATCAACTATTTTTGTTCAAATTTGCAAAAAAGTCCTACACTCGAGTTACTGGTATGTCACACAAATTGTTTTCCCGCATTCATAGTTTATTTCGATTGGTCCCTTGAAAAACGATAGATAGAGGTTTCACTGTATATGATTTATGTATGTAATATGTTTTGAAATAAATAAATAAAAATAAATAAATATTATTTTAAGGAGCAAATTCATTAAATAATCAATTCCAGTTACTAGGAGAACAGCTTCGCTCCATACACACCGCACACCGCATCGAGCGCTAAATCTTCTAAGCGGTGCTTTGCTACATTGAATTAGTGCTTGGCGACAAAGAGAAAAGCTCGCTCAAGGAGCTTTCTATAATCTGGTAGTCTGGCATCCCTGAAATACACAAATCTTCCTACCCTCCAACTGCTGTACCTGTAAATTAAATTAAATCTTATTTCGATTTGCGACCGGACACTTGGCCGATTGCGAATGGACCGACGGACGTTTGACTTAACACTCATTGGGCTGAATAGGCATTTGGGCGATTGGACATTTGGTCGAACGGGCATTTGGCCGAATGGATATTTTGTTGAATGGACATTTGGCCGATGGCGTTCGACTGACTCAAATTTTAATCATTCGTTAACATATAATTTTATTTGATAACTTTGAAATTGAAGGATGAATTAAATTTTGTGTTTTTGTTTCTCAATTTACAATAAATCTAAATATGTGGTTAATTTTTGTATATTTTTACAAACGAGTGAATACATTTTTTTTTAAAAGAAAGGTTTTTTTGTATTTTTTTTTAAATCAAACACAGATTTTTTGAGTCTACTGAGTTGTAATGATTAAAGAAAACACTTGTTTTTTACCACTTGAGTTTTATTATAGACTACATGTTTCAGAAGTTAAACTTCCATCATTCAGGTCTGTATGATAACTAAAATATAAAATATAAAATTGTTCTATAAATAAGGAGAGGGGAAAGTAAAAGGAAAGGGTTAGTCAAGGGGCGGAGTTTGAAAACAAAGGTAAAATGGAAAGCAACGGTGAAGAATTTTGAAACAATATATTATTTAATAAATTATTATTAGAATTTAGGTTTTTTTGTATTTCTAAATTTTCAAGATAATTCATAATTTGGCCTTTATACGGAACTAGGTGTTATAATTTTAATTAATTTTTCCTCCTTATTTATAGAACAATTTTAAATTTTATATTTTAGTTACTATACAGACCTGAATGATGGAAGTTTAACTTCTGAAACATGTAGTCTATAATAAAACTCAAGTGGTAAAAAACAAGGGTTTTCTTTAATCATTGTAACATGTCTTACCACAAAGTTAATGCCGAAACAATAAATAAAATACTACTGAGTTGTATTTTATTAACAAAAACACATAAAAAATTAGTATTGTGACAATTGTTTTGCCTAGTTATGGCATTATAAAACGAATGTCATTTGTCCCTTATCGATCACGTTGCATAAGCCAGATTTTAATAACCATTCAACAAGCAATCAGTAAACAGAGTAACAGCACTAACTAGGTTAGGCCTACGCTACTGCAATTTCCTGGCCGTAGATGGCTGTATATCCACTCTACGTTCTACGTTCACGTATTTTATTTGATTTTTGAATACTTTCTAGCAAAACGAGATATCCATTTTTCTAAATGAACTTTCCCAACTTGTTAAAAGTGATTCAAAAAGTAAGAAAGGTATGTTGAGATGGTTTGGACATGTAGAACGAATGAGTGAGGAAAGAACGGTAAAACAAACTTATGAGGCGAATGTAATTGGAAAAAGGAGCAGAGGAAGACCGTGAAAAACATGGCACGATCAGGTATGCCAAAAACTTGAAAGTGGTCAGGTTAGGAGTCGTAACAATCGGCGGGTATGTATGAGGAGAAGCATGAACGTGAAAGAGGCGAAGAATGTTTGCAAAGACAGAGTGGTGTGGTGTTCTATTCTCTCTGCCTACGAAGCGGCGTGATGGTTAGTTAGTTAGTTAGTTAGCTAGCTAGCAAAACGAGAAATCCATTTTTCTAAATAACTTTTCCAACTTTTTTAAAGTGATTCTTAGAATCCGATTAGAGTCGTTATGCGAGGCATATTTCTACTGTTAATTTTTGTCTATTATGGCAGAGGCAAGGAAACTAACCCAATTATAAGTCTAAATCATCTCCGAAATAAAATTGATATTAAGGAACCATTTAATCGTCGGAACGTTCTCAGAAATATATAAAAATGTCAACTCCAATGAATATTTAACGAAATAATTCCATTCTCCACATCTTTTGATCCTCGCAAATCTCATTCAGTTTATGTCGCTGCCTCAGTTCGAGTGGAACTCGAAAAATTACTGAAATTATTAATGGAACTAGACGCCGCTCCTACTGAAAAATTAATTACATCCCCTTCCCTGTTCTACTCACCCTGCCACCCCCTGTTGCCGTCTCTCAACAACCCTTATAAGGCTGACATCCGACCAAAACGAAAATAAATAAAAAATAAACACAAACTCTTCAACGAGAAAGTTATGATGAGCCGCAGAGGGGTTATTAGGCAAAGTCTTAAGGAAGCAAAGTGATTTTTTTTCTTTGCTTTTGAACAGACATCTCACTGATTTAATAATAATTAGTTAAAAGCATTTAATATTTCAAATTGTTTAATTTTTGTCCGCCTCCGTGGTGTAATGGTCAGCGTGTTTAGCTACCGTGCTGGAGGTCCCGGGTTCGATTCCCAGGGGGGGTGAAAATAAATATTAGTGTTTTTACACTATAATATTTATTTAATATTACCCTAGACAGGTTCCTGAAGCGCAATAGTGATCACCTTGCCTTCATGTAAATAATGATCAAGAAAACACTGCGTCAATTTGATGCAGCGCCCTATGCACCATTGGGTGCGGATAAGGATTATAAGTAAGTAAGTTATTTTATCAGATAATTAGAAATATTAAACGCTTAGACAAATTATCTGTTCAAATTATAATCTAAAATAATAAAATGAAAATTATATTTTCTGGCGTTTCTCTTTCATATGAAATATGGAACAACTTATTTTGTTAAATATTTAGAAAACCTCGATTACTTCAATTTCAAGCAGCGATTTTCCGATAAATTTCTGCGAAAATATTTCCCTGAATAAGGAATTAAATGACAAAAATTGTATTTTTAATATTCTTTTGTATATAACAGATATTCAAATGCCCTGAGGGTATTTTTCCTTTTCATTTCAAGTTTTCAAAATCTGTTGTTGTGATTTAAATGCCGAGAAACTCTCATTACGAATATGATCTTAATGAGAGATTCTCGGGGACTTTAAAAAGAGATTGAGGTCCAGAAAGTATTTTCAATTCAATTCAATTCAATTCAATTTATTCAATAATTAATATATACATTACAAACAAACATTTAAGGCGTATGTATTAAAAAAAACAAATAAAAATTACACAAGAAGACTCTTGTTAAATGTGTAGAAGAATCTCGCTTCGGAAAACTCCTTCGGACACATGGAACAGATCAATATCCAATGTGATATTGTTCAACATAGCGGTAGCTCTTCCTACAGGCATAACCATCGGCAGGTTGGTCCTGTGTATAGGAATCTGAAACAATCTATGCCGACGCTGTCTTAGGTAACTATCGGGAACATACAGACCAATGCTCTGGATAATTTCAGGATTATCGATCATACATATCATTTCAGGATTATCGTATACATATAATTTCAGGATTATCGATCATATTTTATTTATTTTTAAAAGGGTAATACATCAAAACTCTATACGCAACATAAATTTATGACAATGATTAAAGAAAACACCTGTTTTATACCACTTGAGTATTGTTTTATACTTGTTTTATACTCAAGTGGTATAAAACAAGAGTTTTCTTTAATCATTGTAACATGTCGTACCACAAAGTTAGTGCCGAAACAATAAATAATTATATGACCATTTTATTTAAAGTTCATAAAGTAAATAACATTTTGGCATATCAACATAGATAAAGAAGAGTAAGGAAGGCTTAAAACCCGTCACAAGCTGGTTTAAGTGATCACTTAATGTTAACATGAAAAAGTATTTTAAATTTACAAATCATTTTAATTTAAAATCTTTTCATGCAACTCCCAGTAAACGATACAATTCGTGAATGATCTTACATACAATTTTAAAAGAGTCACTTCTTACTTTAGTGAAGTTCTGGTGATTCAAGAACAATATTTCAAAATTGATTCACATATATATATATATATATATATATATATATATATATATATATATAAATATATATATATATATATATATATATATATATATATATATATATATATATATATATATATATATATATATATATATATATATATATATATGTATATATGTATATATATATATATATATATATATATATATATATATATATATATATATATATATATATATATATATATATATATAGATGTCAAAATATAGTAAGTATAAAGACTAATGACCACAGAAGAAAGAAAATTTAAACCTTTTGTTATGGTTAGATTATTCGATCCAACCTAATGATATTACGAAAAGCAGTAGTTATTTTGAGAGATCAATAAAAATGCATATTTTATGTATTAACTTTAAATCAAACACAGATTTTTGAGTCTACTAAGTTATATATTATTAATAAAAACAGATAAAAAAATCGTTTGATAATGCCCTAACAAGGCGAAACAATTCGCTCACTCCTTTCAAGAACGTCATAAATCAAAAAACTTGATTTTTCAGGAGATCGATTTTAAAGTTTAAGAATGTAATGTAATGTATTAAAAATAAATATCAAGCCGCTTATTGAACTTTTTACTGTGCAACAGATCTTTTTAGGTAAAACTTGAAGGTTTTTTCTCCATTTGAAAAATATGTAGTTTATTTAAAAAAATAATTAAACAATACCTTTTCATCAAAATGTAAAAAAAAAAAATTCTGGGCTGTAGCAAGTAAATATTAAGTTAAAAACATGCCTCTTTTGCTGGGATATAGTACATTTTCTGGACATTCCGAAAACATGCACAACTGAAAATTGAAGATTTTTTTATTTATGACGTTCTTGAAAGGAGTGAGCGAATTGTCACAATATAATTTTTTTATGTGTTCTTATTAATAATATACAACTTAGTGGACTCAAAAAATCTGTGTGTTGATTTTAAATTAATACATAAATTAAAATGGAGTTCTACAAATTAAACGCCAAACCAATAAATAAAAAATACATACCTTTATTTAATTCACATAGTTTTTTTTATCTCATGTTAAAGCTTAGGGAATAATCCTCCATATCACGACATGCAACGAAAGAACGCAAAAATAAAAACAAAAAAACTTTGCAATATCCGACGTCGATGCTCTATCGGAAAAATGCCAAACACAGATAAAAAAAATGTAGGGGTACATTCAGAGCACTATACTAGTCGTATAGGGGTAGGTACCAACGTCTTCACAAAGGGTGGTTCGCAACTAAGGGATGAAAATGGCTATAAGTATTTTTAATTAATGTTTTACTTAGTAAATACCACTACTTCTTAAAATCTACTGTGACACGTGTTTCGATGCATTCCGCATCATTTTCAAACACCGTATGTAAACAGTAAAACATTAATTAAAAATGGATAGATTTTACCACAAAGTGACTGCCGAATCAATTAATGGCTATAAGTAATTAACAAATACAGTTCCTCATTCCAAATAAGTGTCTTAATTTGTTTTTAATTTAAGTTTTATTTGATAAATACCTTATTTTTCTAACCTTGATATGCACCTCAATGGTGCAAAGAGCACTGCATCGTATAAATTCAGTGTTATCTTGATCGACACGTATAAGGGAAATGTGATCAGCCCTTCGCTTTGGTAACTAGTCCAGGGTAATTTAAAATAAATATTACAGTGTAAAAATTACTTTTTATTTGACCCCCCCCCCTTGGGATTCGAACCCGGGACCTCCAGTACGGTAACCGAGCGTCCTGACCATTAAACTACGGAGGCGAACAAGTACAGGGGTGGTAAATACCACATCTCTTAAAATTTATAGCGACACGTGTTTCAATGCATTCCGTATCATTTTAAAAAATGTGGTCTTTATGTGTTTTGATCAATAAACTTTAGTTTTTTTTCTTATTCTTTTCAGGTTTGTATTTTTTTTATTTCTGAAACCTGTATTCTTCTTAGAATTTTAGCCTACGAATGGTTACGCAGATTGGGAGGACGGTATCTTTACTCGGTATCTCACCAATAGATGTCTCTAGTGAAGTTCTAGTGATTCAAGAACAATATTTCAAAATCGATTCACATATATATATTTATATATATATATATATATATAATATATATATATATATATATATATATATATATATATATATAGATATATATAAATATATATATATATATATATATATATATATATATATTAATATACATATATATATATAAATATATATATATATATATATATATATATATATATATATATATATATATATATATATATATATATATATATATATATATATATATATATATATATATACATATATATATATATATATATATATATATATATATATATATATATATATATATATATATATATATATATATATATATATATATATATATATATATATATATATATATATATATATATATATATATATATATATATATATATATGTATATATTTATTTATATATAAGTATATAGAACTTCCAAGAATTTGAGTATTGTGGCTGTCAATAAAGGGTAGAATTGGTGAACGTTACACGTGTGCAAAGTGATCACTTAAACCAGCCTATGACAGTCGTCAGCCCCGTCAAAAACTTTTTTTTTAATTTTTAACGATTGCATGCAATAAGAGATTCTTTCTTTCTACCCCTATAAGAGATTCTTTCTTTCTACCCCTATAAGAGATTCTTTCTTTCTGTTCTTTCTTTCTACCCCTGCAGGAAAGCAGCATAACGATCAGTTAGTTACTTAGTAAAAAAAAAATTATTATAATTTATGTTTGAACACACTATACGAGTATATGCCAAAAAAAATGTTTATTGGAAAAGAAATTTTACTGATGTAACCCTTACTTGATGGAAAAAAAGGAAATTTCCGAGATATAATATAAGAAAACTAATTACTCTTAATGGATAATGGAAATTTCTAAGGCTTTTAAACCCAACTCAGCAGTTAAACTGCTGGTTGAATTGAACCCTCCGTTTACATCCCTATGATCCATAACTACACTGTAAAGTTTATAATCAAACAAGCTTTTCTTTTAACGTCTTAACAGCCAGTTAACTTTAAACGACTTGTAACTGCTTACAATTATTTATGATACAGCAATCCGTTTATTGTTAAACGAAAGTTTATAGTGAATAGTTGATTACTGAATAGAAAGGGGCTATGTATTGAATATCGTATTTAAAAGGACATTTTCGTCCAAGGATCCGTACGTTTTATTGATCAATCCTTATAAAAGATTAAGGATTCAAGGATAAAAAATTAGATATACCTAGATTTGGCTGGCCATTTAATGTCCACCTCCGTAGTGTAATGGTCAGCATGTTCGCCTACCGTTCTGGAGGTCCCGGGTTCGATTCCCAGGGGGGTTTAATAAATATAAGTGTTTTTTCACTCTAATATTTATTCAATATTACACTGGACTGGTACCTGAAGTGGAGGGCTGATCACCTTTCCTTCATGTGTAATCGATCGAGATAACACTGCGTTTATATGAAGCAGTGCCCTATGCACCATTGGGGTGCGGTAAGGGATTTAATTTCAAGGATATTTTTCTAACATAATTCTTTACGATTAATCAAAGATTTTCTTCCACCATAATCCTTCACAATAAACATTCTTAATTTAAAGGATTTTTTTCTAATATTTAGTGAAAAATATATCTCTCATAATAAAGGTGTCCGGTTGTGGTCCCGTGGTTAGTGTCGCGGGCCC
The DNA here is from genome assembly GCF_059751285.1 of Brachycentrus maculatus. NCBI lineage: Eukaryota > Metazoa > Arthropoda > Insecta > Trichoptera > Brachycentridae > Brachycentrus > Brachycentrus maculatus. The sequence goes on from NW_028282113.1 coordinate 48,370, forward strand.
TTGAGTCAGTGTTTCTCGGTTCGAACCCGCTCTACCACAATTTTATACCTATTTCTAATAATGAGCCGCTTAGGCTTATAGAGATAGTATGAAATTAAAGTATTTTTGTAAATAATAACAAAAACAAAAATATTTATCTTTTAAAAAATAATCATAAATTTCTTGAGAAAAAAATATATTGCAGAAAAAAATCCTTCAATATATCGAGGTATAACCCCATGGTTAGTGTCGTGGACTTTGATGCAGAGTTTCTGGGTTCGACCCTACTCTACCACAATTTGATTCCCATTTGAATAACTATATATTTGCGTAGATAATAGGAACATGGATATGTTTTAATTTATTTAACGTCTTGTTTTTATATATGTATATTAGCGGGCTTATTAGCAAGATGCAATATCTTGCAACTAACTACAAACCTTATTTGAACCTTAAACGATATAAATAGTAATAAACGTCAATTATGAGGAGCTGAATAACGATCAGTTAAATTTTTATGATACTTTGATTCTATACGATTTTAAGACGTTAGAAAAGGAATCAATAAAGGAGTTGACGGGGAATGTGATAAGATCTAAAGAAGGTATTATATAATAATAATAATAATAAAATTGGATAACTTATATAGCGCCATTTTCGTAAAAAAATACCTCAAGGGCGCTTCACTGTGAATGAATTGGGGAAAATATTATGGTGGAAATGATTTAGCAAACAAATGTGTTTTTAGTCTTTTTCTAAAGATCATCTCACTCTCACTATTTCTAACCATTGGTGGAAGAGCATTCCACGCCGTCGGTCCTGCAACAGCAAAGGCACGCTCGCCAAATTTAGTGCGTTGGTTGCGAGCTGGTAAGATAACTTTGCCCATTGCAGATGTTGTAGCCGATCGAAGCGTGAGACGTCTATCAACCAATTCATCTGGAATACACAGCTCCTTAAGATACTCTGGAGCCATATTGTGTATTGATTTATACATGAGTAGGCAGAGTTTATACTCAACCCTTTCGGGAAAGCGCAACCAGTGGAGTTTGTGAAGTAGTGGGGTGATGTGACTGAATTTAGAAATTCCAAAAATTAGTCTCGCTGCTGCGTTTAACACTGATTGCAGTCGAGTCATTTTATTGTTTGGTAGACCCGTGTATATACCGTTACAATAATCTACTCTCGATATTACAAACGCATATATGATGGACTGTTAGATTTCCAATAAAAGCGTATGAGTAATAATTTATCATACTCAACAACTGATGTGATTTTATTAAAATCATTTATAAATTTACACACATATAATAATAAATAACAAAAATCAAATAAAAACAATGAGTTATGGTTTATTTTCAATAAATAAATATTTTAAATTTAATGTATCCAATTAATTCAAAAACCAAGCAAATTTAATTTAATTTACATATTTTCAAACATTCCAACTTATACATGATATTGGGTAAATCTAACAAGTCGACAAACTTCTTATATATGAAGATAAAATACGAAATTATTTATAATACAAATTAAGAACACAATTATTAACTTAACACATTTCTTTTAGTTATTTTCACAAAATAAATTATAATTATATGACTAAAGACATAAAATTACCTAAAAATAGTTAATAAATTAATTTACATAATAAATAATATAATCAACCTAAGATCCTGAGTCTAGGATCTAGCTCAGCCTTTAAATCTTAAATATATATTAAGTAATACTATCGAATGTACAACCAAATTATTTTTAATAATTTTTTTTTGTTGTTATCCCTTAAAAATATTTAATACATTAAAAAAACATGTACTTATTTTATTAATTAAAACAATGGACTGACGTGTAACACTTTATATTTAAACACTCTTCTTATCATTTATCGTTCACTTTGTGTGTTAAGTGATATTACACAAAGTAAACGATGAATGAAAAATTATTTAAACGATAGCTAATAACATACTATCATATTGATAGTTAAAATACCTCAAAATATGAGAATAATTATTGACTTTTCACAATAAAAACTGCTAAAATTCTACAAATACCATAAAATTAAAATGAAATGAATTAAAATAATGAAAAAGGACATCGCGTTCTAAGACTGTTTTCAAATGTAAAAACACCGTTAGGATAAGTGTGTACGTTGGAGAGGTGAATACTTTCAAGAGGACCCACACATTTAACTTCTAAATAAAGTACATTTTGTTTTATAACATCAGTCTACGTTTTAATTGAACAACCTATATATATTTATACTATAAATTATAATTAATTTGAGATATCTAGTTTTCATTCCTAATAATTAATTGTTCATCAGTACAACGCCCTGATTTGTTATTTAAACTTAATATTGTCTCATCGATAATAACCCTCATCTTACTGCTACTCCTTGAAAACTTCCTCAGTTTTGATACATCTTCTTCTTTTGAGTGACTTTTATCTAGACTTATTTTTCTTCCATCATTCACTATCACTCCTTCGTCGGACACGAATACAACATTATCTATACCCCGTTCAATTTCTTTCTCCAAATCACTTGGGCTTTTTTCTTCATCTTTGTTGTCTTTCTTAACCAGTTTCGGTGGAAGATACCTTCGTGGTTTTCCTGGGAATTTTTTGCTGAGTTTTAATATGAGCGGATGCAGTAAGTTTTCTTCGTATATGTCGCTTTCTTGGGTAGGGAATATTAAACTAACCACTATTCCTATAGTTACTGTTATGACTGTTCCCATAAGAGCGTAGTACATGTAGGTCATTCTGTAGAATGGCATCAACGTTTCCCTGAAAAATAAAAGGAAAGGTTAGAGTAACACATTGAAATCCAAATGACGTGCTTCATATAAACATAATATTATTCTCACAATATTTTTGGGTGTTTTAAAACTTTTGGTCACAAATTTTGACATCATAACATATGTAGATGAAGAAGAAAATAAAAGTATGGGGTCCCGGAAATATTTTAGGAGATTTAAGATGTTAAAAACAAAGATTTATGTACATTCTGATTCATATAGACTAATAATAATAACAATACCCTTATCAACACCCCAATGGTGCATAGGGCACTGCTTCATATAAACGCAGTGTTATCTCGATCGTTTACACATGAAGGAAAGGTGATCAGCCCTCCGCTTCAGGTACCACACCAGGGTAATATTGAATAAAAATTACAGTGAAAAAATCACTCATATTTATTTGACCCCCCTGGGAATTGAACCCGGGACCTACAGAACGGTAGCCGAGCGTGCTGACCATTACACTACGGAGGCGGACATATAGACTACGCAAAGTTTAAAAAAAAAACTTACTCTGTACTTGAATACGCCGACTCCATATTTTGAAACACAGACGATGTAAAATTAGAATCAAAATTGTTCCTCAATTCATCCCATTCTCTTTTAATACTAATTTGATGCATTGTCAAATTTTTATTTTCACATCCCTAAAACACACAATCAAAATAATTTTTAAATAAATCGTTTCTAAAAATTCAGCAGATTACCTATGTTACATATCGCTCACTCCTTTCAACAATGTCATAAATAAAAAAAAGTCAATTTTCATTTGTGCATGTTTTCGGTATGCCCAGAAAATGTTCTATATCCAAGCAAAATGAGCATGTTTTTAACTTAATATTTACCCGCTACAGGGCAGAAAGTGTTAATTTTGCATTTTGAAGAAAAGGTATTGTTTAATTATTTTTTTCAATAAACTAAATGTTTTTCAAACGGAGAAAAATCCTTCAGGTTTTACCTAAAAAGATCTGTCTGTTTCACAGTAAAAAGTTCAATAAGTAGCTTGATATTTATTTTGAATTCTTTTTATTTTATTCTTAAACTTTAAAAACGATCTCCTGAAAAATCAAGTTTTTATTTTATTTATGACGTTGCGTTGTTGAAAGGTGAGAGCGATATGTGGATGTCCTCACCAAAACGTTATAAGTAAAAATATATATTTTGAGCAATGGAAATCTTTATTTACCGTTTTGAGATTTTTTCTATGATATCCGTCAAGTGGCTGCCGCCAGTGTTAATATACGTTTCGCTCACTCCTTTCAAGAACGTCTTAAATCAAAAAACTTGATTTTTCAGGAGTACGTTTTTATAGTTTAAAAATAAAGTACAATGTATTAAAAATGGATATCAAGCCATTTATTGAACTTTTTACTGTGCAACAGATCTTTTTAGGTAAAACTTGAAGGTTTTTTCTCCATTTAAAAAATATCTAGTATGTTTAAAAAAATAATTAAACAATACCTCTTCTTCAAAATGCAAAAACAACACTTTCTGCCCTGTTGCGGATAAATATTAAGTTTAAAATATGCCGCTTTTGCTGGGATAAAGTACATTTTCTGGGCATTCCGAAAACATGAACAACTGAAAATTGATGATTTTTGACATATGACGTTGTTGAAAGGAGTGAGCGATTTATGCCCGTTTTATCAGTCTGTCTGTGTTGTTTGTACATGTATATATGAATCACCTTTTTCAAAATAGCTACTCAATCATAAATAGGTAATCTACGATAATATCGATATTATTTTCGTTTAATCAGTTTTCAGTCATTTCGCATATCAAAACCATTACTTAAAATATCGGTGTGTTAGATTTAATCTAGGTCATTCGTTTATCATTTAAAACCAGAAATTCGTAGTCTGATCATGATATTGATAGCCAAAGAGACGGTTACATTAATGATGAGGAGAATAAAAATTGAAATATCTATTATGATGAAGATAGAGATACATAATTAGATACTATCTTATGTAGTCTCGATGAAAAATCAAAGAAGGGACTAGAAGAATATATATTTGATAATAACATGATAATTTTTAAACCGAGTCACAAAATTGTTTAATGTATAAGGGTTTGAAAATTTATGAAGAAATACCTAAATGTATGAAGAATGAAAAGAGTCTGAAAGAATTTAAAAATAAATGTTTTGTTTACATATATATATATATATATATATATATATATATATATATATATATATATATATATATATATATATATATATATATATATATATATATATATATATATATATATATATATATATATATATATATATATTATATATATATATATATATATACATATATATATATATATATATATATATATATATATATATATATATATATATATATATATATATATATATATATATATATATATATATATATATATATATATATATATATATAAATTTATATTTAAATATAAATTTAAAAAAAATAATAAATTTCATGAAAAACTATGGCTCGTTTCTATTTCATGAAAAACCATTTTTTGCAATATACATGCACATATTATTAAGATTAATTTATTTTATTTATAAATACTTCTTCTCTTCTTCAAGCCCTTATCCGAACCCGATAGTGCATACGATCTCAAATATATTTCTTTTAAAATAATTGTAAATTTAACGTATAAAACAATTTCTCATTGCGCCACTGAGAAATACATTGAAAATTCCTTCAATCGTCTTCAAAGTGTAAATTTATGACAATTATTATGATTACATTTAGGATGTTAATGGAATGTGTGGAAGTTTTTGATGAGAGTATTTTAATGTTTTTTATGTTTTTTATGTTTTTTATTTAAAATAAACCCTGATGATGACAAGGTATTGTCTAAACCGGTAGGTTAAATTGTATTAGTAAAAAAAGTTATTAAATTTATAAAGATATTATTTTTTGACATCTCATCAAAGATGAAGAAGAATATGGAAGTCTGGGAATTTACGGGGCTCACGACCGTCATAGGCTGGTTTAAGTGATCACTTTACACACGTGTAACATTCACCAACTCTACCCATTATTGACAACCACACTATTCAAATTCTTGGAAGTTCTGTATATATGAACCAATTTAGAAACCTTGTTCATGATTCACTAGAGACATCTATTGGTGAGATGTAAAGAAGCTTTTTACTAAGCAGAAACTTTTATATTAGTATGTAAGGTCCGAATCCTGGATTATAATCACACACATGAGAAACGCCAGAAAATACCAGTTTCATTTTTATTATTTAAGCTTATAATTTGACCAGACAAATTATTTACAACGTTTTGAGTGTGTCCAAATGCTTGTTCACAAAATCTGGATTATAATCTCATCAAAGATAATCCAGATTTTGTGAACAAGTATTTGGACACACTCAAAATGTTGTTTATAAAGATACATAATTAAAATGTTGTTGACATTTCTCTCACCAAGTCTCGATTTACCACTATTATCAAGAGTAGGGTATTGGCATTTTTCCGAAAGGTAGTCAGATGTATGAATGAGATTAAGATATCAATAACTAAAGAATACTTACTTCTATGGACAGTGGAAGCATCGCAGTATCTTTTGGGTCATATATAATATGGCCAATTGTAACCCATGTCGTTATAACGTGCGAAACAACCATACCTGCAACTGCTCCCTAGAAGAAAGTCAGAAAAAAACGTTTAAAAAAATTATTATATTTAAAGATTTTTTTATTTATTTATTTATTTAACATAGTTACATTTTTAAGTACAACATAATACAATTTCTAAACATTTATACATATGGCAAACTTATAGTTTTAGATTCGCTGTGCCTCTCCAAAAAAGAGACTAAACTCTTGTGCTTGGAGAGGGACTTACACTCAAGGTTTAATGTTTTATATAATCAATGGTATAATAGTCTTTTTTGTGTTTTTTTTTCAAGATTTATATGTGACTTTAATTTTTTTCTTAAGAATTTTTAAATCTTCTATTTTTTTTTATTCTTTAGGGAGTTTATTGTAATATTTAATTCCCAAATATTTGAAGTTTTGTTGAAATTGTTGACTTACTTTGTGTACAACATTTTGATTGCGTCCAAATACTTGTTCACAAAATCTGGGTTATCTCTAATTACAGGAGTTATTTTTTAGTATGTCATTTACAGAAACTCTTTTATTAGTATGTGAGGTCCGAATCCTGGATTATAATCACACACATTAGAAACGCAAGAAAATATCATTTTCATTTTTATTATTAACGCTTATAATTTGACCAGATAATTTGTTTACAACATTTTGAGTGTGTCCAAATACTTGTTCACAAAATCTGGATTACCTCCAATAATATGAAAATAACTCCTGTAATTGGAGATAATCCATATTTTGTGAACAAATATTTGGACATACTAAAAATGTTATATCGATAATGGTTATCTCAGCCTTGGATTTCTTCCTTATATCACCAATGGAACATCTATCATACATGATTTTTGTATGTTGAGAAATTGCTTTTCGACTGGATTCAGTGTAATTTCATTAAACTTTTATCAACTTTGGTTCAAAATCTGCTATGTTCCATAATCAAACAAATTGGGCCCAGTCATATATATAATCAAAGGGACAATCCAATCTTGATATATAAACATCTAAAATTACTGCCGGTACGTGGAATATTGTGGATGAGTATCATCGTTGAGCAACAAACTAGACAAAAATATCGAAATTCTTTAGTACACTACCATGAAAATGATTTACACACAACGAAGCTTTGATGGTCCCAAGAATTAACAGTAAATATGGGAGTCGAACACTGCAATATATCGTTCCGAACATTTTTAATTTGTTGCCGACGGATGTTAGAGGTCAAAATAAAATATGGAACGAAGGCAAAATAAAGAAATGGGTAAATGATCAAGAGTTAATTTTATGAAAATTGTAAAATGTTAATACAAGTAATTTTTTCTCTTTTTTGTGTGTATATTAGGTTAAATCGTTAAGAACGATAAAAAAATTATTAAAAAAGAACTCCACCGACAAGACACACAAGGTGGCTTTGTGGTTCTCAGCAAAAAAATCTAAATATGTATAAATTGTGATTTAAATAAATGTTCACAAATAAATATTAAATAAATAAATAAAAACTCCATGGTCTAAAAACTTCTTCATCTATCTTGAGATCTAAATCATTACCTTTTTGGTCGAACATGGCACCAGCATAGCCAGAACAAACACGCCAAGCAAGGGTCCAGATGTTGCTGACGTCAGCATTAGTCCGCTCTCGATGACTCCTGAGAGAAAGCTGATACCATAGCTGACCACCATGATAATCAGACCATACACAGCTCCAACTGCCTTGATGGTCACCAACTGTTCCCTGTCATTGAATCTTCTGAACATGGGAATCAATGAGAGGAAATCTTCGTATGTGACAGTCGCCAGAGAATTGAGATTCGACACTTGTAAGCTGTAAAAAAATATCGTTTGTTTATTAAAATCAATGTTTTTTTATATTATTTTTTACATCTCATCAAAAATGAGGAAGAATATGGAAGTCTGGGCATTTACGGGACTAACGACCGTCATAGGCTGGTTTAAGTGATCACTTTACACACGTGTAACATTCACCAATTCCCCATTCATTTTTTGGATTTTTTTTTACAGTATTAAAAAAAAAACACGAGACACAAACCGATAATGACGTCATATTAATTTTTTACCTATCCCCGCTCTCTGATTGGCCGATATGGGTCAGAACGCAAGCTTCATGAATATATCGGAATTTGAAATACAACGCTGTTTTTAAGTAATTTTTAGCAAGGTTTTAAAGTATAAAAATATTTTTAACAATAAAATCCAATATTGGCATTCCGGTAGAATATTTATTTTAAAATCTTATAAAATTGGGGGTGGCGAATTTTGAAAGTAGACGACCCAAATATAAACCAAGAAAAGGTAAAAAATATCATTTCAGTTGGATAGCCGAAAAGTAACAAATACCATTTTCATTGGATAACTGACAACACAATAGTTACTCAGTAGTCAGATATCTACTTTTTGATGTTTTATTTTTTAGCTACGATATCCATCTTTTGACTTCCATACTCTTTTTAATCTACCTGTATGTAAGGATATTAAGTTAAATCAGTTATTCTTACCCTAAAGCTCCGTTGAAAAGACTCCCTAAAAACAGTCCGAGAATTCCAGGAAAGTAGGAGAATTCGTTGACCATGAAATAGGGAAGGATTTCATCCATCTTGTTGATGTATCCAGCCTCCAAGGGATCACAGTCGGCATACACAGCGAAGATGCCCATACCGCAGATCCAGCATAAACTGAAGAGAACTATGATCACTGGTATGATGGCAAAGAGAGTCCTGTGAAAAAAACATGTATTTGACATATATGGTAGTCTACAAATCTCTCCCTTCTTTCAAGAACGTCATACAGCAGAAGAAGTCTATATTGTCACTGCAGCATCTTCGCTGATAGAACTTATAGTTCGCATGAGATTTGTAACTTGCTACAAATGTAAATATATTTCAACAACGTCATACATCAAAAAACTTTTTCAGGAGTACGTTTTTAAAGTTTAAAAATTTAATAGAATGTATTAAAAATAAATATCAAGCCAGTTATTGAACTTTTTACTGTGCAATTGATCTTTTTAGGTAAAACTTGAAGGATTTTTCTCCATTTGAAAAATATAAAGTATATTTAAAAAAATAATTGAACAACACCTTTTCGTCAAAATGCAAAAACATCACTTTCTGCCCTGTAACACTAATTTACAGTATGAATTTA